>NC_043972.1:34159995-34459995 GCF_902148855.1 Sphaeramia orbicularis | reverse complement strand
GACAGGCACGATGTAGAACACATAACAACATAAAAACAACATAAAAGATGAAAATGACATATAAATACATGATAAAAATGACACGTAAATTGTTAAAAAGTGGAAAGTGGAAGAGCCACCTAATTTCTCTGAAAAAGCCTGAGATCCACTGGCTCAACCAAACCAGCATTTATGTTACTTTTAAGTCATTTAACAATTCCATTATTTTATTTTTACAAGACTTTTTTTTTTTTTTTTTTTAAATCTAGGTCACTCTCTACTGCAGCAAAGGCATTATCCCTTAGAGACTGTCAACCGAATCATGTTGACAGGTTTCTAGTTGTTGCATCTCAGTTTCTAATCAGATTTGGCTGTTTTCTTCTTAACAAAGGCATGTAGGTTTATATTTTTAGCCAGTTTCCTTTGCTAGTATGCAGCAGAGGTTCCAACTTTGGTATATTTGTATTGTAAATTATGTAGACTGTATTATTGTATTACTATATTGCATTTGTAAAATATAAAATATATAGAACCTTTTCTTGTTTTCTGGGCTTATTTGATTGTTTCTGAAAGAGATTCATGAACCAACAAAAATATTTTCACACTGATGACACAGATGAAGAATGTGCTGAAGTCCTTGACAGTGTTTGTTGCTTGTCCATGTTGACCCATGTCCTTTACCTTTCATTCACCCCCCACTCCCCCACCCTCTTGCAGCCAGTTGTCATGTTCTTTACGGTGAACGCATCGGCCTCTTCTCCTCATCTCCCTCCTTGGAGTCTCAGAAGTTCATCTGGGCTGTGGAGAGAATGCTGGCCACCACCCCTCCTCTCCTCTACCTGCCCCCCCGCCTGCTGCTCCTTATCGGTGCCCCCCTGTGGACCCAGCATGCCACTGCATGGGACAACATCTTCAGCCACGGTGAGGCCCTGCTTGCACTGATAGAAAAAAATGCAGAAAAAGTGATGCACCATTTTAACTTCTTTCAAACATCTCAGTGTGTGCCTTCTCTGACTCAGTGCCACTGTCACCCTGTCCTACTTGTTACAGCGGAGGCGAGGATCCAGAGGGGATACCAGCGACTGTCATCTACCCTGAGTCGAGGGTCTACAGTTGGGGCTGCCGGGGGCCAGTACACAGGCGTTTTGGGCCAGCTCATGGAAAAAGGGCAGCTATCTTTGGACCTCATCAAAGCCAATATCACTGAGATGATGGCTGGAGGGGTTGACACGGTGTGTGTGTGTGTGTGTGTGTGTGTGTGTGTGTGTGTGTGTGTGTGTGTGTGTGAGGGTGTGTGTGAGGGTGTGTGTGCGTGTGTGTGTGTGTGTGTGTGTGTGTATGTGCTTGGACTCTCAGCCTGCATCTGTGCACATACCTTTAACATACTCTGTGTCACCTCTCATCAGACAGCGGTGCCCCTGCAGTTTGCTCTCTTTGAGCTGGGTCGTAACCCAGAGGTGCAGGAGAGGGTGAGGCAGCAGGTGAAGGCTTCATGGGCTCAAGCTGGAGGTGACCCGCAGAAAGCCCTGCAGGGGGCGCCACTCCTGAAAAGCACAATCAAGGAGATTCTCAGGTACTTAGAACTGATCCCAGATAACCTTCAAGTAGTGATGGAAGAAGTAGTCACATCCTTCAAAGTCAAAGAGTACAACTGCAGCACTGTGAAAATACTCCAAGAAAAGCAGCTTAAAAGTAAAAGTATGTATGTTTTACTCTATTGTGCAGTAAAATGACACTGGTCAGTATATCTGATATTTTTGTATACCTTTACTGATGCATTAATGTTAAAAGTTGAATTTTACTGATTTATCGTTGAACTCATTTGAATAACTTTAAATGCTGATGGGAAAGATTTAAGAATGATGATCTTAAGAATTTAAGATCATCATAGTGTATGTTTAGTGTCACTACCCTGTGAGAACCACATAGCTCTAAATTCAACTTCTCATAAGCTTAGAAAAACAATCCTCTTTTCAGCTTTGTGACAGTACAGTTTGCAGTAAAAGGGATTAAAAAAGTGTGTTTGGCTCAGAAAGTCAAACGCCTAAATCAGTTGCATCCCCTCAGGATGTAAATGTATAAATGCACTTTTTGTGAATGTCATCATGTCAATTACAGACATTACATCCAACTCTGACAAGTAACGTTGGCTTATAGCAACACAGTCTCCAAATGACGCACAACTAATATCTTAAATGTTGTTACATCCAAACAAATGTAACTGAGTTTTTGCAGCCAAATACTGTCTCTGAAGATCTCCTCTTTGCACTGGAATGATTTTTGAACCACCCCGGCACTGGGAATACTTCACCTGAAAATATGTTTTTTTCTGAGTTTTGTAATGTTTTCTGTAACATTTTCTCTGTTTTGAATAGATTTGGTACAGCCAATTTTATTTAATTCTTCCACAGAACATATTGAATGAATGTACATATATGACTGTGACTTTCATCTGCCAACTGGCGATCCAATAAAATGTTTTGTATTTTGTGCAGGCCCTAAGTTAGGGGAAGGTAGTATAAAGGAATTCCATATCCTAAGTCATCACAAACATCTAAGATCAACACTTTTGCAGATGCAAATGTTTTTTTTTTGTCTATCACTATTTATTATTTCATTCCCTGCATTTGTCAGCAAAAATCAAGTGTTTAGTAAATGGAATTTCAGAGTAAATTTAAAGGTCATTTAAAGGTATCAGAACAGAGAAAACTGGAGAAAAAGTGACTTTTTCAGCAACATATATCAATAATTAAGCTTTAAAACAAACATCCACAACCACCACCTTTTGTCAAAAGACATGGGTTTTACTGGTGAATCAATGTTACAGCAGATGACAGTGTTTCCACATACATTATGGATCTTCTGAACATCCAGTGAATCATATCTCATGCTGCTGAAAAGCTGAGACGATATTTTTCCTGACTTACTGAAACATATTGATAGGATTTGTGGATCAATAGGTATGAAGTATTTCAAAACAGTAGATGCTTTAAGTTGCCAGCAGCTGTTTAGGTCTTTGAGTGTTGAAAAGTAACTAAAGCTTTCAGACAAAAGTAGTGGAGTATAAGTGTAAAGATACATAAAATGGAAACTGCAAGCACCACCTCTGCATAAATTTCTCTTACTTTATCTGTACTCCAATCTCTAAACTGCAGATTCAGGAAAAAGACAATCCTCTTTTAACCCAACCATAATCATCTTTTATGCAATTTTCTCCAACCTGCTGCAAGACAGTCATCGGCTCAGGTGATGGGTGAGAAATTTCTCCTTCAGATCAATACAGAACATCATAAAAAAACTACTTGATGCACTAAGATGGGGAACAGCTGTTTGAGAGCATGTTTCAATCACGTCAACAATCAGCTGAAATGAGAATTGATTACCAGTGCCAGTGTTGAGTACAGAGTGAGAAGTCAGAGGCAGACTACATTACATGGATCTGTGTGTGTTTGTGTGTGTTTATGTTTGTGTGTGTGCTGTTGTCAGGTTGTATCCAGTGGGAATCACAGTGCAGCGGTACCCGATCAGAGATATTGTTATTCAGAACTATCATATACCTGCTGGGGTGAGTGAGTGAGACTTATTTTGTCCTTCTTTATCAGATATAGACACCCATGAGGTTCAGCTTTTAGGCCTGCAGCTGATCTCAGTGTGATGTCAAACTGACCACGTCTCCTCCTCTCAGACGGCGGTTCAGGCCTGTCTTTACCCCATGGGAAGGAGTGCAGAGGTGTTTAATGACCCACAGCGCTTTGACCCTGGCCGATGGGGTGACAACAGAGTGGAAGGTAAAAGAGGAAGAGGAGCAGATGGAGGAGAGGGGGCAGGGTTTCGATCCCTGGCGTTCGGGTTCGGAGCGAGGCAGTGTGTCGGGAGGAGGATTGCAGAGAATGAGATGCAGCTGTTGCTCATGCATGTAAGATGAGGGGATGAGGACGGGGGGTCAACAAGAAGAGATGTGATGCATTAGGAGATGAAATAGCTTCTATGATTGATATGCACAAAACTGAAAAAAGGTTTGTAATTCCTGTCTGTGTTCACGCCTCCATCCTCTTCCACCCACCTCCCTTTCTTCTCTGTCTAGATCCTGCTGAGCTTCCGTCTCAGCGTGTCGTCCACAGAAGACATCGACACCACGTTTACCCTCATCCTCCAGCCTCACACTCCGCCGAGGATCACTTTCACCAAGCTCTGAGACACGCAGCAGAAACATCCATCAGTACAAACATCACTTTCACACTGTGTTTAAAGTTCAGCTAAACCAGAGGCCCAATTTGTCTGAGGTAATCTGATCAGATGGAAGTGGACCTTGAAAAGTGGTTGTTCAAATGCAAAGCAGTTTTTTTTTTTTTAAATGAGTGGGTTTCAGAGACAAGTTTTTTTTTTTTTTTTTTTACTTTTTTCTAGGAGATAAAGTAGATTTTAGACAACATCAAGTGTTCAGTACAATAAAATAAAATATTATCCCCACAAAGAAAGACCCCAAACTGTTGTCAGTTTTAATCAGAAACAATAAAATAATACAACTCATTTAAACGGTTATTTATCAACTAATTCTGTGTGGAGTTTGCATGTTTCTCTTGTATCTATGAAGGTTCTCTCTGAATGTTCCAGCTTCCTCTGACCCTCCAAGGGATTAAGCAGTCTTGGAAAATGAATGAATAATATTTATCAGCACTCTGTAAAAGTCTTCACCCACCTTTTAGCTTTAAAGTTTTTGCAGGGTTGTAATGACCATGCATATATACAGTACGGTGCAAAAGTTTTAGGCAGCCTTTAGATTTCTTGTTTTAGCAGTGTTGAAAAGAACATGCATATTTATTTCTTAGTCTCTTTTCTTCAGATACAACAAGAAAATACAGGAAATATGTGCACAGCCTTAAAAGACGCTCAAAAAATGGAACTAAATAGGTTCTAAAGGTTAAAGTCAGTATTTAGTGTCACCCCTGACCCCATGACAAGAAGCAGCAAAAACCGTAAGAAACATCTGATATGTGTTGAATGAAACCTGGAATAAAAAATCAGGAAGTGAATGACAAAAATTTCATATTGTCTGAGCAAAAGGATTAAAGACATGTTAATTGTAAAAGGAAGGTCACACTAAATACGACCACTTTGATTTGTAGAAGCCGTTTTTTCACTGAAACTTTTGTTTTTACTTCTGTACATACTTTACTGTAGTATGCACAGCAGACTTACATAGTACTGCAAAAACAATCTAAACATCTAAAGGCCGCCTAAAACTTCTGCTCAGTACTGTATTTCTCAGTTTCTTCATTAAGATTCAAAAAGTAAAAAGAGGCAGTATGTGCACAGTATTAAAAATACACACAACCAGATCACAGCTAAATGTAAACATAGTAAATCTTAAACTTGGTCTGATGATAGTCTTTCAAGTTTTCTTAAGATCTTATAGTGTTCCTTCTTTAGACTTTACACTCTTTATTTTTTGTCCAGTTGATCTTATACAGCTTCTACAATATTTACATTTTCTTTCTGAAACTGTACTTTTTTAATGTTGTTGACATATGTGCTGTATAATCCAGTTGCATCTTGATGCAGAGGTTGACAAATGTGTATGTATCATCAATATAATCTACAGTCTGTGTCTTTATAAAATCTGTAATGTATTATCCACAAACATAATCACAACGCTTTTACATAGGCTACTATTTTCTGTTAATTACACACACTATCACGGGAGATGATAAGAAGAGAAGCAAGGAGTTTGGTCCAGCCTCTCGTTTTGAATAAACTCACATCACACAGTAGACTACACTGTGATTCACATCCAGATTTGTTACTCTTGACGAATCTTGACCAGTAGGATTACCTGATCCTAGATATCACAACATAGGATTTACAGATCCAGATCACTCTGATCCAGATTAGATATGTTCAACATCTGGGCCCTGGATGTCACTGAGGTGTTTTTGCAGGCTCTTTTTCCCTAAACTCAGTCGAAATATTCATAACGCAGACAAATAAAGCTCAGTTTCTCCTACTGTGGCCTTGATTTTTATTGACATTAACCTCCAACAGCGTCGTTTCCAGTCTTGTCCACCAGATGGCGCTGAAACACACTCTGATCCAATCATTCATTCATTTATTATAGTCTGAGTTGTCCCTCCCTTCTCATTCTGGTCCGTCTCCAAGAATCCAACAGGTTGGTCATTTCCTCTCTAAAAACCTAACAATTATTGTGTGTGTGTGTGTTTGTTTGAGAAGGGAACTCCTTGTACTCATCGACTCATTGACCTATACAAACTGATATTGTGTCATTTACTATATTTATTGACTGTCCTCTTTATCTGTTTTTTTTTTTTTTTTGTTAGTTTTTTTTTTGTTTGTTTTGTTTTTTTACTGCTGTCTTTGATCAGTTTAATCAGGTCTTTTTCTGTTGTTTGTTCGTACCAGATGTTATTTGCTGTATTTTATCCAAATGATCCTGTTGAGATGTGATCCAACAGAAACACAACTTACACCCAAGACAGGACATTCTGCTGAAAGGGATTGTCTAAAATATTTAATACTAGTGAAGTCTGGCACTTATAAGGCTATTGTTTTAATAATTGAAAGTTATTACAGCCAATTACTGAACTTTAATCTCTGTGTAAAATTGAACTTCACCCCAGTCGCGGTGGTTATGTGCAGGGTTGTCATATACTAGGTGTGTGCTTTATAGGCCAAAAGGATGCAGCTTTCCTCTACTCAACCAAGGATCCAAAGGTCTATTTGTCCTCTGGCTAACGATTTACACCCTAACCTGGGTGAATCTGTGAGATCATGCGTGATGTGCACATATGCAACTGTTCCCAGTGCAGCAGAACTGTTGTTAAAGATCACCACGAAAACTTTTGGTAAACTGTGCCAGTGAGTTGTACACACATCACCTCTGTGTCACCTCATTTGTCAAAGTCCCATACTCACATAACATCAGCCTTTATCAGTCTGCCTAATAAAAATCCTGCAGTGGATGAACACAAAAAGTAGATCAGAGTAAATTAGTCATGTTGCAGTTTGCCAACTTTCCAACATCATGGACCTCGGGCTAAATATACAACATTAGGTTATTTGTCATTGAAAATTAGGTGAAGGCTTCATTATCAATACACAAAGGTGATAAGAATGATAACATATATTCAATAAAACAATAAAATCTTGGGTTTAACGGCAGCAATGGTAATATAAAACAGATAAAATAAGAACAGCTGGAGGCGAAATATGGAAAATGTAAGAAACTATGAACAATTTATTGTGCCCTAAGGATAAGAATGATGTGAATTTTGATCTGTCTGGAGTCTGATCCAAGGTTCAGATCCATGCTGTAAACAAGCTGCACATGCAAAATACACAATTTTGTCATATAGAATCCTTACACTAAAGAAAACAGCAGCAAAGTAAAAAGATTGTCTGAGATTTCTCCTCATACCCTAGACTGTGCCTTTAAGAGTTCTGTTAAAAAGGAGAAGCCACTCAGGTTAATAATGTTAATCATTAAGTGTTACTAAACTCATTAATTTCCTCTGGTGAACATCATGACAGAAGAAGTTGCACTGTTTTTGCTTCCATCTGTTGATTTTTACATGTCACAAAAAAAAAAAAAAAAAAAAAACACAGTTAGAGATAAAAGAAGTGCACAGAGTTTATCTTGGGGTTAATATTGTGTCAGGTCACTGTCAAACTTACATAATCTGAAATGAGGAGGCAAAAAGACTGGAGTCACTTTGGACCTTGGTAGTGTATTCCAGGAGTTGAGTGTCATTACTCGGCTATTGACACAATGTTTTTCCATTTTTAGCAACATCTTGGCTTCTTATGCTAGTTCAGCTTTTATCATGGGGCTGATTCATGGGGTGGATTTGCTCCACATGGGGCGAGTGGGTGGAGAGATGAGGGAGCAGCACAGGGGTCAGAGGGTGAAAATGAGGGAAAGAGGCCGAGCTCAGGTGACGGCTGGTTTACAGAATGACAAGTGCATGACCCGAGTGTGCACAGGGACAAAGGCAGAGGACTTTTACAGTACGGAATCCAACAGAGGTAAAAGAATCTGGGAGAGTTGACGGAGCTGAAACTGAAGACTTTGATGTGATTGATCTGAAAATGGACAGTGTAATGAAACTTGGTAAGTTGCGCAAGGGCTTTAGGTTTGTATTGTGGACAGAAAGCTTTGTGTGTTGCACATCTTCATTACGGAAAACATCCAAAAATGATTGATCTAGTGATTGGTTTTCCAGGAATGCTTCATGTGAGTGGTGAGGACAGAAGAGCACTATGGGAGGCTAATTAAGTATGTTTGTGTCTATCAGTTCTGCCCATTTATATTGTAAAATATGAGTCACATAAGTCAGACTTTACTTCTTGAGTCTTGTCCACTGTTCACTTACACACTGACCTTTCATGTTCATCCAGGAATGTCAGAGCTTGTCCATTTTGGCAGCATCCTTCTCCTGATGGTTATCTGTGAAGGCTTGGTGTCTTTGACCTAACTGTCGGCTGTATTTACTATAGTTAGCCTTCCACTAATAGGTATCTGCCGGCGTGAGTGTGTGTTTGTGTTTGCAGGTGTATATGTATGTGTGTGTCGATGTGTATACTCGGGGATGTGTCAGAGGAGGATCTCAGTGGGACATGTAGTGATGTGTGCAGCAGTGCGGCAGAACTGGGTCACAGGGAGGTGGTGGGAGAGAGAGAAAGACATGAACAGAAAGAGAAAGAGAGAGAAAACACTGACAGAATCCACAGGATGGAGTCGTGATTGTTCATATTATTCAGTAAAACCTCCAGTCACAGTTTCCACCAGGGTGTTTTCTCTGGTGACTTCAGCCTCTGTCCAATCACACAAGTGGTGATCACACCAAATTTTACACCACACTGAGACATGTGTTGAGTCTGAAGCAACAGTCAACAAATGAAAAACAGAGATCCTCATTTTAATCTGAAATATTTCTCCTCCTCTGTTTTCACCTCTTCATTCCTGTCGGCTCTGACCTTGCCTCGTCTCTGTGTCTTCTCTGGTCTTTTCCTCTTTCACCCCCGCGGTGGCAGAAATTGCAGGCTTGACTGACTGTGACATCCTTTAAAATGAATGCTATTGTATTCACCCAAAGCCCTCAGCCAGGTACCACAATGCTTTGCATTAAGGACACTGCTTTGTCCCTTTAATTTTTTATGTAGCAGCAGTGACTGGTGGAGGCTTCAGCAACCAGTACTAAAGGAATTTGTCACTGGTATCACACCAGTATGAGCGGCAGGATAAAGACATGAAGATTTGACTTTTATAGACATATTTTAACTGAACTATTTATTATGAAGCAAGCCTATTATTATATGTATGACATGTATGTACAACACCAAATGTGAAATTCAAAGTTTATGTGCATATTAGTGTCTTTCAAAGGGGAAGTGTATGTCACCAAACACACACTCAGTTTTGTGTAGTCTACGTATATAAAAAGAACAAGGATTTTTTTCTTTAAGTATTTCTTGGGTATTTAAGTATCTTTCAGGTTCACAGCTTGCAACAAAAATTAAGTAGTCTGGCATTTTTTTGAGCAGAGGTGGTACAAGTTCGTACCATATTGTATCGTATTGTATCGTATCTTATCACATTGTATCATATCATATTGTTTCATATCGTATTGCACTGTATCGTATTATATCATATCGTACCTCATCGTATCATATTGTATCGTATTATTTCTGACCGTATTGCATTGTATCATATCATATCATATCATATCATATCATATCATATCATATCATATCATATCATATCATATCGTATCCTATCATAACTTATCTCCTGCATTCACTGATGCAGTGTATGTTTTGCCAATATAAGAAACATCATACTTCCTGTCTCGTAAGTGGGCGTGGTCAGAAGGGTTGAGAACGTCAGAAAGGTCTAAATAAAATAGTAATACACTTACGTCACATTTTTATGGGTAACTAATCTTATTTTATCAGAATTTGCATTCATTTTATTTTCCCACCCCTTTTATCTCCAAGATTTAGTGAGAGTTTGTTGCTAAGAGACAGACCTCATCAAAGTCTGTTTTCCCCTTATATGTGTCATTTTAATGTCAGAGCATTCAGACGACATGTGGCTCATCCAATCCAATTTTTGCTTACGTGACACAATCAGTCAAAATCTGTAAATCAACGACAGAATCCTCCTCCAGTCTCCCAAAGGAGTGGAACAGTGAAACCATAAGAAACTGATCCATGTAAAGAGTCTACAGTGAAGGTTCTTGTTTCCCTGAGCTGTCTTTGGTATCACATCGTATTGGATCATATTAAATCATACACTGGTGCCAAGTGTCAGTATTTTTATGAAAGCATGTAGGTGTTCTATGAGACTGGTCTGCCCAATTTACTGAGTCACTACCTCTGGGAATCATGACTCATGTGGACTTGCTATAGTCAGTTTTTGTAATATTGACACCAGAATTGTATCATGACACTATCAATATTCCCATCGATGACCGGAAGCTTCCTTCTGAAAAACATGTCACTGATCCACCATCCCTAATACAGATGATAAAGGTGTAAATATGATAACTGTCTTATTTTCATATGTCTGAGATACATCCTGTTTTAGACTGAATCACTGCCAGCTCCTTATATTTTCATATATTATAAATGTCAGCCCTTAATAATCCTTTAATGTGGTTTGGTAGGGTCATTATGTTTGTTATAAAACATTTCCTGACCTAGCTAATGTCAGTTCAGTGTGTTCTTGTGCATTTTTCTACACATTTAGTACCTGTTGTGATGCTACTCAACAGCTGCTATTTTTATCTCTCCTCTCCACTATGAACCCGTAATATAATTGTTGCTCTTGCTCATCACTGACACACAAATTAAACACTTGTCTCTGTTTGGGCTGCTCACTTCATTAGTCTTCACAGGTGGAGCTGGAAGTAGAGTTTCCATGTCTGACTTCACTCCACTGACAGTATTTCTCTATAGCTACAGGCTGCATCAGGCGCTACTCAGAGGTGATGACACTGCCGGACTCTTTTATCCAGCACCAGCAGCTGGATGCCAGCATGGCTGACACCTTCCTGGAACATCTCTGTCTGCTGGACATCGACCAGGAGCCAATCACAGCGCGCAACACCAGTATAATCTGCACCATTGGTGAGTGTGACTTGCTGTTGCAGACAGTGAGTCTAAGTTTCAAGTTTGTTTTCTGGTGACTGTTGTGTGAGATCACTGTCAGGCAGCCAGCTCTTGGGAGCCGCTGGGACGCCTTCTCTATGCTGGCAGTGTGTGCGACTTGGCTGATTCTAAACTGTTTTCTTTTCCTGGAAACAAGGGAAAACACAGAGGAGGACGTAAAATTGAAATTCAATTTTCAGCAGCTTTTGTTTACAGATCATTGAAACACAGGTGTCCATTCTGATTTAACTGGTTATGGTTTAATGGGCAGAAAAGCCAGTCAGTTTTATTGTAGCTGCAAGTATCAAACTCCCTGAAGGAGAGGAAAGGGGAATTGTTTTGGTTCACTTTGTTTGTTTGTTTGTTTGTTTGTTTGTTTGTTAACACTCTATCAGCAAAACTATTGGTTGAATTCATACCAAATTGGGTTTATAGATTGCCAGTGGCCCAGAATGGATTTGATTACATTTTGGGAAAAGTTGGTCAAAGTTCAAATTTTTAATACATTTTTAAAATCTTTTTTCTTCTCCTATTTACTTATACTGGGAGACATTTCAAATCTCTATAAAAGCATCAATTTTGTTTCAATTTACTTCAAACTTGGCACATATATAGAACCAATTGATATGCTGACATCAGCACATGCATAGATATGATGACATCAGGTGGATCGTTACCAAAATAAGCTAAAATATGTGTGAGGGGCGGCGTTTGTTGTGCCTGGCACCACTTGTTAATGATTGTTACCTCTGCCTAGGAGGTTATGTTTTTGCCGCCATTGGTTTGTCTGTCTGTGTCTGTCTGTCTGTCTGTCTGTGTGCAAGATAACTCAAAAAGTTATGGACAAATTTGGATGAAAATTTCAGGAAATGTTGATAATGGCACAAGGAACAAATGATTAAATTTTGGTGGTGATTGGGGGGACTGATCTGCCTTGGCGGAGGTCTGCGCTCTCCGAGTGCTTCTAGTTTAGCTTCTTTTTTCTTATCTGTGATCCACGGAGCCTGTTAGGGGACATTGAGAAAAAAAAAATTCAAAAATAAATAAATCAATAAATTGGGTACGGAGCAGGAAAAATATCCAGATATAGTGACGATGTTTGGACAGTTTGCTGAATAATTCTGTCACATTCAGGCTGAAAAAAACGGATATTTTTTCATGTGTTTTTTGCCTTTCATCCACATGAAAACTCTGCTTTAGGTATCTGAAAACGATTATATCAGAAAACTCCGGCCAAAGTGGAGATTTTGGAAAACTTAGGGTCTCAAACATTACATAACCTGGTCACAAAAATGCATCACTGTCACTGTCATGTGTGTGACCCGTGTTTATTCTAACCCCAACCCAATGATGGCGCTCTACAGGTGTACTTATGCAGGTTTGTATAGATCGAAATGATCTGGTGTGTATGATGTAATTATGAAAATAGAGGTGGGCAAATATCTGTTTCTATAAATACCCAGCTACGTGTATACATGGCCTCAGTGTCCCACACACAAAGTTTCAATGTATTGCATTCTCTGTGGTATTGTTTGCTCCTGACACACAATACTTACGCAATGCAATGATAAATGTTCAGTTCCATCCAGTTTTGCGCTGAGTTTTTGGCCAAGTTCTTGTATTGATGATGAAAGTCAGACCGCTGTATAAAGTCTTCTCCAGTGCATCCTAAAGATTCACAACGGGGTTCAGGTCCGGACTCTGGACTCTGTGGAGGCCAGTCCAGGTGTGAAAATGAGGTCTCATGCTCCCTAAACCACTCTTTCACAGTTTGATCCTGGTGAATCCTGACATCATCCAATCATTATGGTCTCTGTCAAACTGAAGGTTGTTTAAGAAATGAGAAGCTACTCACTGCATCAGTTAGGGCACAGGTGTCAAACAAGTGGCCCGGGGGCCAAATCCGGCCCGCCAAAGGGTTCAGTTCGGCCCCTGGGATGAATTTGTGAAATGCAAAAATTACACTAAGATATTAACAATCAAGGATGTCGAACTCGTTTTAGTTGAGGTTCCACATACAGACCAATGTGATCTCAACTAAAATAATAGCATAATAACCTATAAATAATGACTCCAAATGTTCTTAATTTAATGTGAAAAACATAATATTACATTACACCAATAAATAATGAACTCCAAATTTTTCTCTTAGTTTTAGTGTAAAAACTTACATTAAATTATGAAAATATTAACATTTACAAACTATCCTTTAACAAGAAAATGTGAAAAACCTGAACTTTTGAAAGTGAAATTTTGAGGTGTAATATTGTTAAAATTGAACTTATTTTTCTCAAGAAATTTCAGTTTTTTCAGGTTGTTTACATCATTTTGTTTGGATAGTTTGTAAATGTACATATTTTCATAATTTAATTTTGATTGCAGTAAAAAAAAAAAAAAGAAAGAAAAATTTGGAGTCGTCATTATTTACAGGTTATTATGCTTAGAACTTGAGATCAATTTGAGCTTAATGTTGCCTCTGAACTAAAATGAGTTTGACACCCCTGAGTTAGGGTTAAATAACCTGTTGCAGCTGAAACATATTACTCAGTGCAGTAATTATCCAATAGAAAGCTCTTACCTTTTCACTCTGTGAACACTTGTCCTGGCAGTAAACACAATGAGACAAAAGACAAACATGTACCTTTTCATGATGTGTTTATTTCACTGTGTTACATTTGGGTGACACTTCCTCATCACAACACAGGGAGAGTTTTAACCACTTGTGTTATTTTATGCATATATTTATTTTTATGTACACTTTTTATATCGTTTTATATTTAAGCATTATTTTGATGCTATATTTTGATTACAAATGTCTTCTGTATTTACTCTTATTTACCATTAATTAACATTACCATAAACAGTGACAGGCCATAGTTCTGTTTATTTTTTTATATTTTAAATGTTGAATGAGTATTGAACATTGGTGCAGTGGTCCAAATAAAAGGATTCAACATGAACTATGAATATAAAATTGGCCTTTCCATGTGATCATTTTACATATTCATTGACTTTTTGATGGAAGTTCAGTCCTTTCACCTGTTTCTCTCAGGTCCTGCATCCCGATCGGTCCCCAAACTCCAGGAGATGGTCAAAGCAGGACTGAATATAGCCCGTCTAAACTTCTCTCATGGCTCTCATGGAGTAAGTCTATTCTTTGTGTTGATGTGTTTAACACTTTACACCATCACTCATACACACATCTTAGGTTCATTCAGTCATATATTGATTCTCTGTCCATGTCTGTCTTCTGTCTGTCAGTACCACGGGGAAACCATCAAGAACATTCGAGAGGCAGTGGAGACAGTAACCTCTGACCCCTTGTACTATCGACCGGTCGCTATCGCCTTGGACACAAAAGGTCCAGAGATCCGCACTGGATTAGTGAAAGGGGTAAACATCTTACGCTTCATCTCTCAAGCAGTTTAATCTTAATCAACCTGTCACATGCAGTCAGGTGTAAGAGGCTCCATCAGTGCTGAAAATATGTGTTGTGTTTTGTATAGTAAATCGTACTTTCCAACATCATTTATGTCGACAAGCTTAAGTGGTTGTATATGTTTGTTTTTTAACCTTCTCATTGTACATCATATGTTAGGATGAACTCCTTGAGATGAATCATCTGGCCTTTGTGGGTTGTTTGTTTTGCTGCTGCTTTTCTGAACATTTGACTCTGATCAATAGGAACCCACTTCCTGTCGTAATTAGCTTACAAAACGATCTGCATGACATGCAAGTTGCATAATGATTTATGCATGTTTTATATTCTAGAAGGTCTGCTACAGTTTTCTAATTTGTAGATTAAATAGTGTTTGTAATGCATGTGTTCTGCATACTTATGCGTTCTTATGCGTCATGCATTTTTATTCAGGTACAGTTTCATACTGCCATTGATGCCTAAATCATCTGATGTGAATGACTTTTCAGCCACAAGTGTCTTAAACGTTTCTGCCTGTTGAAGCTCAGCATGCAGTTAAATCGAACAGTCTAGAAGGAGCGTGGAGCTGAATCAGGCCTGGCTCAGACAGGCTGTGATTATGCACCAACAAACAGAGTAGGCTGCATTCTCTGGACACAAATGTAACGTCTAGTTTTTGTTTTTTTCTTTACTTTTTTGCATGTTCCTTGTGAATAACAGCCAAGTTTGCTCCTAGTTCCTCAGGTTTACCTTATTATTCATTCCTAGAACAGGTTGTATGTTTGTGTGAATAAAATAATCACTTACATCCGACTTCCTCAAGACAGATTTCTTTGTACCTGTTGATGAATATAGACACATTCCATTTGTTCATTTAAAAGACAAGTGTGTCATGATGCATGGTTTAATTAATGACATCCTAAACATTATGTGCACTGATAGAAATGCATTATTACTTTTGACATTTGGACACGGTAGTATTTTTTGCAAAGATACAGGTCTGGAAAAATTAAGGCGCCACTGGTTTTACTATTTCTAAGTAGGGCTGTGCAATATGACAGTTTATATAATATAATGATAGAAAAATAATGATATACTCTACGGTTTATACACCCTTTACACAACTATTTTGTGTCATGTGGATGATTTGTGTATTTCACCATATGGATGCAGGCAGGAAAATGATAAGAACATAACCCAAACAAACATGGAGGAGAGTGTATGAGATACAAAAGATAAAAAAAACAGGCTAATACTGAAGAGTAACTGTGTACGGGTGTTCCAAATAAAGAAGAAAGTAATCACATACGGTATGGTTACTCTATATGTTTCTTGATTGAATTTCCAGAAGAAGTTGTGATACACAGTCTACTGTTACAGTGATATACAATTACTTATACAATGATGGATGATTTTATCTGTATTGTCCTCTCATCGATGGACTGACATTATCAACACACTGCATATTGAATTTATATACTTATTACAGTGGATCCTATTGAGGAACCCTTATTATGTAGTTCATTTTAAAAGTTTTATTCCTTCTTCTTCTTCTTCTTCTTCTTCTTCTTCTTCTTCTTCTTCTTCTTCTTCTTCTTCTTCTTCTTCTTCTTCTTCTTCTTCTTCTTCTTCTTCTTCTTCTTCTTCTTCTTCTTCTTCTTCTCCTCTGTTTTTTTGTCTTATACCATGTGGTTAATGGGATGTGGTATTTGGACATCAGCACTTCTTTGGGATTCTGTTATTTTCATTATCCAACAGAGTTGAAATCTTGTTTAACCTATTACCCATTGACAAAGAGGCACCTAGTCTGGGCTGAATATAATTGTTTGCCTTGTGTCTTTGTCTGACTCTGAAAGGGACACACAGACTGAATACACATCAGAACATTAGTCTGGCGATAAGTTAGTGGCTGTGAATCAGTCAATGTGATCAAGTCCCCTTTTGTTCACAAGAAGATTTTTTTTTCTATAACCAAGGCCAACATTTTTCCGAAATCCCAATCAAAATATTACCATATAATGATTGCAAAAATGAGAACTGGACAAAATTATAAAAATGTGATACTTCAAGGTCTCACAAAGGCAAAGAAACCAAGCTCATATTCATCTTAAAATGAAACCCCTACTAATGTTAAGCTCAGAAATGTGAGTTTGGTGGAATAAGCCTAATTTTCATGTGTGTTTTGCATACTCTCCATCA
Organism: Sphaeramia orbicularis; assembly: GCF_902148855.1. Classification (NCBI taxonomy): domain Eukaryota; kingdom Metazoa; phylum Chordata; class Actinopteri; order Kurtiformes; family Apogonidae; genus Sphaeramia; species Sphaeramia orbicularis. The sequence goes on along the minus strand of NC_043972.1, from coordinate 34,443,233 downwards.
GTCTTTTACATTGCAGTTGGATGCATTATGTCTTTGTTGATGCAAAAACACAGGCAGCATCACTAGGACTGTACTCCATTCTAACTTCACTTTTCAGACATTTTCACTGGAATTCATTTGGACTGCTCTCTTATTTCTTTCCGGGGTTGTGTGAGGGGTCTGTAACAGTTTGTGTGCGGTGTTTGGGTGTTTTTTAGAAGGTGGAGGAGGAGGTGGAGCTGGCAAAGGGCGACTCAGTCCGTGTGGTGACAGCAGAGAGTGAGAAAGACAACACAAATGGGAAACTGGTCTGGGTGGATTACCCCAACTTGCCCAAAGTCCTTAAGGAGGGGGGCACAATCTACATTGATGATGGACTCATTGCACTTAAAGTCGTAGAAATAGGTATTATTTTCAAGCTGACTGTAGTAAACCTTTAGGAAATGTGCTGGGAGAGTAGTGATATTGACATGTGTGGTTCCTCCTCAGGTTCTGACTGGGTGGACACAGTGGTGGAGGCAGGTGGAGTTTTGTGCAGCCGTAAAGGTGTAAACCTCCCTGGATGTGACCTGATTGGCCTGCGGGCGGTCAGTGAGCGTGACGAGGCCGACTTGAGGTTCGGGGTGGCCCAGGGCATCGATATGGTGTTTGCCAGCTTCATCCGCTCTGCCCAGGATGTCAAAGATGTGAGGCGAGCTCTGGGGGCACATGGACGAGATATCAAAATTATCAGCAAGGTGGAGAGCCGTCAAGGAGTACAGAAGTGAGTCAGACTTCTGGAGGAAAATCTACTGGAACAAAATCACTTATGCACAGTTATTTAGAGCAATACAGTAGCTGAAGGGAGTGAGAGGAGACTTCGATAACGAGGCTGTGACAGGACTTATTAATCGACCGCTGATGGCCGCTGATGGCGACCTGCCAACAGCCATCTGTCAGTGATGGATAGACATATGTCAGCTCTGGGTTTTACACTTCCCGCTTAAGCAATCTGTGAGGCAGAGTGTGTGATTTATAAATGCCACTTAATAGATGTGATACAGCTTGTGTCATTGCTCCCTGTTACTTCAGCTGCTTCTCTGTTCTTCTGTTCACTGACAGTGTTTAATTATAGCTTTGAGATCAGATCATAAAGATTAAAAGTTACTTGATTATACGGGTGTGTTACAGTTTAGTCCTGTTTAATATTTACTGCAGTTTTTCTCAAATGTATCCTCATTTACATCACTCATTATTCCCCTGCCCCCAAAGGGGAGGCAAGGGGTGTTGTTTTTGGTTCGGTTTGTTTCTTTGTTTCGTTGTTTCTCTGTTAACACTCTAGCAGCAAAACTATTGGTTGAATTCATACCAAATTGGGTTTACAGATTTTCAGTGACTCAGAATAGATGTTAAAAGTAGGTAAAAGTTCAAATTTTTGATGAATTTTTAAAATCTTTTTTCTTCTCCCATTTACTTATAATGGGTGAAATTTCACATGTCTATAAAAACATCAGTTTAGTTTCAATTTACTTCAGACTTGGCACATAAATAGAGGGAATTGATAAGCTGACATCAGCACACGCATAGACATGATGACATCAGCTGGATCAATAACAAAATAACCTATAATACATGCGAGGGATGGGATTTGTTGTGCCTGGCACCACTAGTTTGGACTCTTTCCAGGTGACACAGAATTTTGTATTTGTATATGTTTCATGATGCTTGGCAGTAAACTAACTGCTGCTGATTCACTGTGTTCTGCCAAAATATACCAAAACAATCCTCATTTTGTCTCCTCTGCCTCTGCTCTCCACTTCTTTTGTATTCTTCTCCAACTGTCTCTTTTTATCCTGAACATTCAATCCTTCGCCTCCTCATCCTCTCTAATCTGTGTGTCAGTTTTGAGGAAATCTTGGCTGAGAGCGACGGAGTGATGGTTGCCAGGGGTGACCTCGGGATTGAGATCCCAGCGGAGAAAGTTTTCATCGCCCAGAAGATGATGATTGGCCGCTGTAACGCTGCTGGAAAGCCTGTCATCTGTGCCACACAGGTCAGAGACAAACAGTAGTCAGCTGGTTGTTATTATTTGGGTCCAGCTGTACTAAAATGACAGCTATATTTGTCAGATGACTTGAATGAAGATTTTGGGATTAGAGCATTTCTCTGGTAATTTTTATCATTGTAGTCCCCCTGTGGGGATACAGTGATCAGCATGTCTCTTTCTCATCATTTTGGCAGGAAAAACACTGAATATTTTTTCTTTTATGTGTTGGAATGGTTCCTTTTGCTATTTGGTCTGGCATCTATCCATGATATTCATCATACTCTTTGTCATCATTTAATTTCCAGACCAGGGCTCTGTTCCAAAAAACATGTTTAGCGCACACTTTGAGTTTATTAACCTTGAAATGAAGGAAACACAAGATCTGAGTTCATTTTTAGTTCTGCGCCAATTCCTCACTACCAGTTTATTTTTTTTCCAACAAATCTTGAGTTTCCCTCTCGCTGTTTGAATGGAGCTCTCTGATTGGCTGCTTCATTTTCTCATTCATCCAGATTATACAATAATGTGTAAAAGTGCAGATACATCCATGATCCACACATTGATTACAGTTTAACAGTGAGCAGAAGATCACCTTTGTTTTTCAGAAGTGGAGAGATTAAAAGGCAGATTTTTCTTCCATTGTAGCCAATCACTGCTATTTGACAGTTCCATTATAAAAATTAAACGAATACTAAAGTATTATTACATACTGATGGGATTAATCTAATATTTCTGCCCTTATGTTCACATATTACATTTTACAGATTTACAGTTGTAGGTTGCTTTTTTGGTAAGTGCTTTTGTGAAGGTCTAGCAATGTGACAGTTCACTTGCATAGAAAATATCAGTAAATACATTGTGATTCTGATTAAATAGTGTAGTAAAAGAACAGGTATAGACATATGATCAACAAATCATCTCAGTCATGATGTGCAGACTCGAACCAAAAGAAAGTTACCTTACATTGGTTCTTGTCAGATTATAAAATAAGTAATAATTCATTATGGAAATCCAAGGCAAATGATGAGTGAATGAACAGCACTTATTTTTTTTCTTTATTCTTTACAGCTACTAGTTTTCATAGATATAATCCACAAACACGTTTGTATTTTTGCATATATTTTTAGCTGTATTAATATGGTGGCCCTGCCTTTTGTTTATCCTTTATGAAACAAGGTTTGAACTAGAAATCTCAACTCTAACTCAATATTTTTCCAATAAACTACTCAATAAACTTCTCAACCCCTCAATTCAGTGAAACTAAGCCTACTTAAATACAATTTAATGAGCAAGAGGATACACTATCCTCTTGTTTGCAAAGTTTGTATATTTGTAGTTTCAGCTATATCTCAATCTTCAGCCAACGTGCATATTCTGTTCTTATTTTTTAGGTGATATTTTTTTGACGCACTTTCATTCGAAACTTCTGAGTTTGAGACATAAGATCATTTAGTGAATTCTGTCCCACTTCTGTATGTAGGAAAATGAGAAAAGTGAATGATACATTGATCAGAGTTACATATCCTGAATGTGTATATGTAAAATAAATTAAAATAGTAATGTGCTCAAAACCTTGAAAAATACTTTGTATGATATGTAGACTAGTTTCTGCTGAGAAACAAAACATTAATCACATTTTACTAAACCAAGTGTGAATCCAAGTTGCCAAAGATGATGCAGAACAATAATTAACATTAAGTAATCAACATCTCAATTTACGACTCATTCCATGAAACCTATTCAGTGTTTAAGACTCACTGAGCAGTGAATGAGTCTCTGTGTCGACTCTTTCAACAGCTCAAATATGTTCTTTTTACACCTCCTGTAATAAAGGACTCCAGCTGAAATGAATTAGGAAAATAAAGAGGCAGCTCTTGGTGTTTTCTTCATATTGTCACGACTGGTTACCAGGCAACAAGTGTAAATCCTAAAATGTCACAGCCAAGAAATAGTCCCACACAGAACAGCATCTAACAGCTCATCTATTGTATCATTTAACATATAATGTGTTATAGCTCTGAGCAACATTCTGTTAAGTTTGAGCAAAACCAACACAGATAGAACTTAGATCTAAATACTTCTACTTCAGGTACATGCCTAAATGCGATTTGCATAAAACTGGTTATTTCATGCCTTTTTTTCCCAGTAACTAATTCTGGAAAAATTAATATTATGGCTGATTATTTCACCACTTCAAACCTCTCCACTCAGTTCATTCCAACAGTGATAATAATAATTTAAAAAAATCATTTCCTTTCTTCTTTATTCTTTTCACAGTCTTATTCCATTTCAAACAAGCACATTATGACCTATGTTTTCCTCCTTTTTGTTAGTTTTTGTGACTGTTGTCAGAATTATAGCGATGATTATAATCATCAAAGTTTACCTAGAGGTTGTTTGTTAGCTTTTTAAGTTTAAAATAAGTCAAACTTTATTTCTGTCAAACTTATTCCCTTGCATTAGACTAATCCAGTGGTTCCCAAACTTTTTCAGTTTAAGATTATTTCTCAAGATTATTTTGTCAGGACCTACATCTCCATGAATTGGAATATTTTTATTGACTCTTCTTATGTTAAAACACTGTCTCAGAAACTCTCTTTTTTATTAAATTTAGAAATATTTAGTTGTTTTCATTGTGTAATATTTTTATGTCATTAGCTCTCATTAATCTTCTGCATTGTTGAATTGTTTGTACCACGTTATGTCTTTTTTAGCATTCATTCATCAAATTCTTCCACTGAATAACACTTGCATCATCAAGAAAATCAGGAAAGTCAGTCGACTAATCTTATTATTGTTAACTGTGTGGACAAAAGTATTTGACAAATCTAATCCAGGTGTTTTATTGACAACAGGAGGCTGGGATACAAAATGGCAAATGTCACAATTAAATTTTATCCATTATATTTTTTTGGTCTTGTCATCTTTCAAAATTCCTAGCTTCATAGGTTTTTTTTTCTTTATTTTTACTCAGTTTTGATTTCTTTATTACCATAATTGTTTTAAATGTTCCTGTTTTCTAACATATTTATCAAGTTCTTATGATAAATAGTTGTTTTAGACCACAAGGAATTGTCGGGTTTCTTCAGCTGTCGCTATTTATTGACAACAACTGACTTTAAGATTTTTATCTTGATGAAATTTCAAATCAGTGGGAAAGTCCAACCAGCTGTAGATGTGCTATGTCCTAATATTTTGTCCATATAGTGTATATATTTGGCAACCCAAAAAGTAGCTCTATGTCATATTTTGGGTCCTGAATTTGGGAGAAATTTGGAAAAATCTGAAAGGTCTAAAACCACCCACATGATCAGTTTTATATTTGAAAAAAGAACAAGTAAGTGACTCAAAGTTATTCACTTAAAATCTAGCAAACACATACTAAGTTCACTAAACACATAATGTATTCACACAAACACACACTCAGTTGTCCAGTAAATTCATCCTCAAAAACACACACACTGCTACTGTTTCACACTTTCCTCTATTACACACAGACACACACACACAGACACACACAGACGTGCACACTCCTGCAGCCATGTTGAGTCACATTGCTGTATTTGTTTATGCTACATCTCTTGACTCAGAGTGACAGCGTTATAGCAGGTTTTCTACTCAAGACCTGAGCCCACAAACACCACCCACATGTGCACAATAATCTGCATTTAGTGTATGTAGCTGCAGCTTTTTAATCACTACAGAAATATAATCTTGGAGGCAGTGCTCTAAGGCTGAGAGGACAGTTTCCTAATGTCTGCCTGGTTTATTGACCCATAATACTGTGTCCTCCGCTTCCAGTTATGATCTCAGAAAGTTATACTAGCCTGTGTGATGCTACATTTTCTGTTTTGTCATCACAGTGCATTAATCCACACAGTTATTACCTCTCTCTGGTTTTCTAAAGTCTGTAAATGTTTATGGTTTGAAAGAAAAGGCTGGAGTGTTTTATCTTACAGTAATGATTGAATCACATGATCGTCTCTGATGGAACAATTCTGGTTGTGGTCAAAAGACTAATGTGAATCTAATGTATTTTCTGTGTGTTTGTGTGTCTGCAGATGCTGGAGAGCATGGTGGCCCACCCACGGCCAACTCGAGCAGAGAGCAGTGACGTGGCCAACGCCGTGCTGGATGGAGCCGACTGTGTAATGTTATCTGGGGAGACTGCCAAGGGACAGTTTCCTGTGGAGGCAGTGGCCATGATGCACTCGGTGTGTGTTTGTGTGTGTGTTTGTGTGTGTGTGTAGGTGTGTGTGTTTGTGTGTGTGTGTGTGTGTGTGTGTGTGTGTGTGTGTGTGTGTGTGTGTGTGTGTGTGTGTGTGTGTGTGTGTGTGTGTGTGTGTGTGCATGACGTCCATTCGGTCACATCTGACTTATCTTGATAACTCTCTCTCTGTTTCAGATCTGCAGGGAGGCAGAAGCAGCTATTTACCACCAGCAGCTGTTTGAGGAGCTGCGTCGTCTGACTCCTCTGTCCTCTGACCCCACAGAGGTCACAGCCATCGGAGCTGTGGAGTCCTCCTTTAAATGCTGCGCTGGAGCCATCATAGTCCTCACGACCACCGGCAGGTATGCACCGGGCCACTGTAAGGGAGTGATGATGGTTCTAAGACCCCATGACTGACAGGAACCCTAGAAAATAGTAGATTATTAGTCAATATGTAAACAAAAATTTTTAACCTATTACTATAAAATAATGTTTACTTCACAAGGCCCTAATAGATATTTTGATTTATTTTTGGCAGTAAAGAATAGTATTACACTACACTGTATTTATTTCATAATAATACAGGATTATTATGTTCCACATAATGATCCACAGATAAAACAAAAACAACCTACATGACTCATTGGATGCTGGACAGTTTTAGTCATGATGTTATTATAAGAACTATTAGGGATTTACTGTATTGTGAAATGTATGTTTACATTCTACTGAGTCAGGACCATGTGCCAGTGACGCTGTCATACCATGTAGAAGTGTGGAAGTGGAGGGAGAATTGAGAAATATGAGAAGACAAAAAAGTGAAATTTAGAAGTAAAACTATACTGTATTTGTACATAAATGTAAAAAAAAAAAAAAAAAAAGCCCTGCGATGAACTGGCGACATGTCGGGTATACCCCGCTTTCACCCATAAGTTGCTGGGATAGGCTCCAGCGACCCCTATGACCCTAGTGAGGATAAAGCGGGTTCAGATAATGAATGAATGAATGAATGAATGAATGAATGTAAAAAAAAATTCTAATATTGTTAAAATATATAGATTATTAAAATGCAAAAGGTGGCCTGCACCTTTCTCATCAATCTTGCACAAAATGGTGACATCTACTTAAAGCAGAATTTTGGTCCATGCCTGTACAGTGTTATATTTTTAGGGTTTGCATGGTTTGCTGCGTTGAAATTGCGAGGCCCAAAGTGATATTTTTTTCACAGGCCCCCAAATCACTGTCTGCACCCCAGGGTACATGCATATGCACCAACAAACGGGTTTTGACTCATTCCTGAAAGCATCACACCTGAACAAACATTTAAGCTTCTCAGTTTCTCACCTTCCCTCTGGGTAGATGAACAGACTCTTTACAAATGGGAGCAACAGATGTCAGTGTTTCATTCCAGACTAAAGCTACAGATTGAATATTGCTGTGGTACTTTCCCGTGCTTCCACGTCCTCATGAGAGTTTTTTGTTGATTACAGCATTTCATTGTTTACCCCTCATGTTTCTGTTTGTTTGAACAGTTTGCAGTGAAATGAACAACGCTGACGGGCACAATAATGACTCCTCTACTCTGCACACAAACACATGCACTTACACACTTCATGGAACGCTATAATATGTTACCTCTGTGTTAAAGTATCTGAAAATGACTAGGCCTGTGTTATATACTTTGTTCAGATTAAGAGAAATCTCAGTTTTATTCAAAGTATTGGCCAATGTCATTGATTAATTTCAACTATTTCATTTGAATGAAGATACTGTACATGACTTAATGTAGTGTAATACATCTTTAATACATTACCTTATCTGTAAACATGATTTATGCCTGAGTCAGATAGATTTTCATCTGCAATAATGGCCATAACATCATCTTCTACTTGGATTTTTGTCATTATTTCAACAGAAAGACTGCTGAGGGTAGTTTTATACTTTTTCTATGTTGTTGTGGATTTATTTTTGCTTTATTTCTTATCAGCCCATGTTAAAATACCATTTTCATTCAAGTACTGTTATTATTTAAACAACATGATGAGTGTATTTTATAATTATATCAGTTGATGTTACTGTTACACTGATTATTTTAGAGGCTTGATTGTTAATATATTATTGTGATAGTTCAGAAAATCAGACTTATCTAAGTGCAATATAATATATAAAGCACTGATTTCCACCGTAGGAAAGAGGACACAGGATGTTTTATTCACTGGAAACAGGTGTTTGTTGTGAACAGTATGCACTGAATTTACTACTTTTCCAGTAAGTTTTAGAATTTCCAAGTCTGAATTATTATCTCCATCAAGATTCAAGTCCTGTAGTTTCTTTTATGATGTTTAATTAATACCTGTGCTGACGTCTTCATCTCCCATCCATTGTCTATTGTAAACACTGAATATATATTGCATAATACTGCAATACAGTGTTGTGGATTAGTGGGTTCAATTTTCCAGTATGAAATAATAATTTTGGAACTTTTCTACTGTTTGTTTTGTTTAAATAAAAGTAATTCCTTAATGATATGATTATGACATTTTCACTGAAGTAAATTTATGTTCCATCCTACTGTTACTGTGTGTCACACATTTTCTCACTCTTCAAATGTTGTGGCCATTTTCTTTTTTATCTGTTTAACTTTACTCATCATATGCTATACTTTTGAAGTTTTCTCACGCACCATCTGCAGTTCAGTATCAGTAAATCTGTGATCGACATGCGCGGCCTTTTGCAGAAAGACGAGAGTATCAGAATTACTTACTCCCAGTGTGACCTAGTCGCACCTTCTCAGCTTGACTGAGGCTACGTGAACAGCATTAAACCAGGATGAACCGACTGGGTCGAACGCTGCTTTTACTTCATCCTGGATTTCTGAATTCACACACACAGACATTCACCATATCTGAAAGGATGGTATATTTATTCATGCTCTTCACACATGGTCAACGGGGACTTTATTGCATGTCTCTTTCTCTGTTCTCCCTGACATTTCACTTCATCTCTCATGTTTAAAGGCATGAAGTGAAATAACAATCTTTAGTAGAGGTTCAACACAGTCTAAGACATGCTGTCACATTATGTTTTTATTCAGTTTCAACATGCTGAAACATTTCATTGGATCAGTATTATCATGTTTCTTCCTATTTCCTATCCTCCCATGTCCTTCTGTTCAGGTCGGCCCATCTCCTGTCGCGGTACCGCCCTCGCTGTCCCATCATTGGAGTCACCAGAAGCCCTCAGGTACTGATCTACACACCTCAAGTTTTATTGAACTGACTTGTAGTGCATTTGTCTAAATCACAACTAAATCACAAGTGACTCACACTTCACCAAACAATGTGCAACACAGTCGTTATTTACACTCACTGTCTGTTGTTGTAAATAGTGACAGTGTTCAAGATGTTGTGTTGTCTCACTGACTGAGTGTTTTATGGCATGACTGTATTTCTGTTTTAATGAGATTTCTATGGAGTTCTTTGTTCTGTGACATCTGTTTTAAAACACTTTGACAGTTGCAGAACATAAACTGTGCTAACAAATTGTGTTTGTGATATGTTTGGTATTAACTTTTGTTCACAGATTAATGATCAGTGAAGCTTCATGGATGAAATTGTATTTAATTATTTAACAAATGTTGCTCAAAAGGGTCATGTGACCTGTTTTTCTGCCACGCTTTTCCGAAGCATCTTTATGTTTCCATGAGTGCACACACTTTAAAACCTGTGTCTCACTGGATATACAGTGTTATTTCTATGTGAAAGCTTTGCATTATTTATATAAGACACTGTATATAGCTCTGGAAACGACTGAAAGACCACGGGTTTTATAGTTGATAAGTATGAGTAAAATGAACATTTAGTCTAGAAACAACCAACAACATTTTTCTCAAAGTCAAAATAGAAATACTTTCATTTTTCTGCAGAAAATGGCAGCAGGTTGATACAACAATCAGAGTAGAGTTTTCAGACCTGAGATAAGCCAAAGAAAGAAAGTTCACAACCTTTTTACCGCATAACTAATGTATTAACTTAGAGTTCAGGGGTTAGTGTTTAGTGGAATAACTTCTGGTCTTGGTATGTTCTCCCCTAGTCTTTCACAGAGCTGTTGGCTGCAAAAATGCAGTTTTCAAAGGGATGCAGGTCTGACAATTTTTAATGGTCTTGTAAGGCATGTATTAAATTAACCAATTTCTACAGACCTCAGTAAACAGAACATTCCACACATATGGAGAGGGAATGCTCCCTCATTAATTAGCAATAAAACAACAAAACAAAAACACATATCCTGGTCCAGAGCGTGAAACTCGAGATCATTAACAATTTACAGGATTGATTGTGAGTAAAGGTTTGTTTACTGTCTGTGAAACTGAACATATAGTTGATATTTCTGCCTGTCTCAGATGAAAAAGGCTAAAAAGGATTAATTCTGCATAGAGCATGGAAAACTTTATGAATTTAAAGACATTGCTCATTTCAATACATAAACATGAACATTTCATGTTGGCTGTTTGTGTTAGATGAAATGTTTGTAACACATATGCAGCAAACTTAAAGGACATCAGGCATGTACTGTATCTGGCTCGATGGGTCATGTTCACTTTCCATTCTCTGGAAATGATTGTGTGGAAATTACATTTATGTGGATAACATTAAGGGGCTAATACAGCCTGCATGACCGATATTCAATAGGCACTATTATGGAAAATATGCCAGATGAAAACTTCTCATTAGGAAGCTTGGCCTTTTGTTTTATTAACCTTTCTATTATCAAATGAAATGTCATGATAGAATTAGTTAAAGGTTAGTTTGGTCACTCACAGACTTAAAGACAAACTGATTGGCTGACAGACACCAGTAGGTAATAAAACTTTCAACTTGTACAGTGGGTTTAATGGATTTCTTTGAGTTAATGTTCCTAGTTTTCATGAATGTCTGGAAGTGATGGCAGAGCCTCAGCTGTGGTTTGTCCTCATCGTCTCCTTTAGGTGGCCCGTCAGGCCCAGCTGCTGAGAGGAGTGTTTCCTGTCCTCTTCCACCCCCTCCCTGCTCCGGTCTGGGCAGACGACGTAGACAACAGGGTTGACTTTGGCATGGAGATAGGTGGGTGTGTCTGTGTGCATCTACTGTCTTTACATTATACACGATATGACTTTATCATCACTTTATTCTCACCTTCCTCTCTCTGTTCACTGCCACTGCAGGAAAGGCCAGAGGGTTCTTCAAGACAGGTGACATGGTGATCGTGGTGACAGGCTGGATCCCGGGCTCCGGTCACACTAACATTATGAGGGCAGTCAACGTCCCATAACAACCGGACCATACCGGACCCCAGCTCTGACTGTTCTGCCACTGTTAGAGCTTCTGTAAGGCAGTTCATCGGTAAAATCATCTTCAGTGCTGAACATAAAAGGACCAGAGCAACACCTCCATGTGAACACTGTCACAAATACAATATAAAAAGCAGTACATGTCTATCATTGTTTTATAAGTAAGGAAATATTTCCCACTGCAACTAGTCTCATGAATGTTGACTTTCTGTTTTCTGTCTTGAAATCAGGCTCTTTCCAAATAAAACTTGAACTATTAACTTAAAAACTCTGTTCTCAACACTAATTGAGCTGTCAGATTTTTCATTTATAGGACTATTTCTCAAATTGAATATGAATATTGTCTCACTGTGTCCCATTGTTGAAGACTACTATTATTTTTCGCCTTTATAGAGTTTGCAGATAAGACTTTCATTCCTGTCCACAGTCCTGGGCTTATCTCGATGGTGGTGTAATTCTTTTGGCTCTTACCAGTAGTGACGGGAGACACAGAGATGACTGGTATTGGACTGCACCCTTTTGTCCACAGATGACCCAGACAACCACGTCTGCATTGTGTAGAGCCTATAAACTAATTATATCTGTTCGTGCATGAGCCTTTCCTCGCATACATGACATCCTGCAGGAATAATCCGCATTTGGAAGCATCCTTTTCTAGTTCTAATAGGCCTAGAATGTTTCTCCTTCACTGAATTTTTCTTCTTTTGTGCATCTAATGCCAATATTCATTGTGACAGTGAGCTTAATAATCAAGACTGTAAGCAGGGTTTTATAAATAATCAGGTCAAGAGGTCACCGTGTGGTAAGCAAGGGGTGCTTCATATGAGTCATGAATCAAAACTGGCAACATGTCTTGAGGGCTGTTAGGGAAATAAATGATGTTCTCAGTGGGGCCATAGTGGAGAAATAAGACCTGAATTAAGTCTGTCAATATATCGTTAACCTCATAGCATAATTGCCTATCAGTCATATTTTTTCAGGTCATACAGCCAGTGAGGAACAATAAATCAGCAGTGAGAGTGAAGTTATGCAGATATCACAATTTGGCCAAAAATATGACTTTAGCAATGAGGCCAACGATATCTATTAGTGTTTTATGTTAATTATTTATCAGTATGTTAATGAGAGTAATTCGTGTTTGGTGTCTCCATATTTCCCTTGTTTCCATTACAGACTGGGCTTTACCCCTTTCCCCGATATTTAAATAAAGCTTTACCATGACGCGCTCCGTCTCTGAAGGGATGACGCGCAGCTCTTTACCTACGAGGGATGCGTGCGTCTAGCGCCGGCCAAGCACGCGGCCTTGAGGGACGGATGATGGGGATGCGGATACCATGGCAACAGGCCGATTAGATCCAGACCTTTAAATGCACATTTATTTATTTAATATTTCATTTGCATGCGCCGCGCGCTTCTGTGGATGTGGCTGCTCTGCTCGACCTCTGCGTGTCGAGTCAGAGGAGTGGGCTTCATGTGAGCTCCCCCCGTTACACTGGAATTAAGCAGCTCCCACCTTAAACGCAACAAGTTGTTTTATTTTAAGGAAGCTTCTGCGTTCGTCGGAGCGCCCCTTTTTTATTTAACTATTTTTTATTTTAATTTTTTGCCTCCGATCACCCTCCTTCAGAGGCTGTTTCTCTGTCCTCTGTGGAAAGGACACTGTCTCCCGGACACAATGTCATTGAAAGTCGGGGCAGAAGTGGAGATCCGTGGCACCGACTGCTGATGAGGGAACACAAGACTCTGAACACCTGACCAAGTTGATCTGGCACCAGTTTTACAAAACAGCGCTGTTGTGAAGCCGGTAGTGTCTGTACACGCTCCTCAGTCACGGATGGAAAACATTTCGGCGCGTCTTCCGTCATGATGAGCGTGCTTTTTCCGCTCGGGTACTGAAAATGACAATATGTCGCGGATTCCGTGAAAACATGGGTTAGATTTGGATTGATTTGTTTCCAACATGTGTCCATGTCGGTCTGTTTTCCTGTGTGCGTGTTTCTGGTTGCCACTAGTGTGCGTGTCAGAATGAATCTGTGCGCCTCGGAGTGTGAGCGCCCGCGTGTGCCGATTCTGTGCGTCCCTTCTGTCCATTAACCAGCCTTCTTCCCTCCTGACAGCGGATCAAGTGTCCTTGTCATTCATCCGCGGATGAATGTTCCACACTCTGCCACCTTACCGCTCCAAAACCATCTTACATAATGATACATGTTGAAAACAGCAAAACCGGGTGAGCCTGGACACCGGGGCTACAGACAGGACACCGACGGCCAATGGGCGCCGAGCTCCGTTATCTACAAAAGACCGGGAATCTGGTGCCAATATGACCGGCGTCGGTGCGCGGAAGGCGGCTGTGGAGAGGAGAGGAAGGGCCTCGGGCGGAGAGCAGCGTTTCAAGGACGAGGAAGGAGGAATGGGAGAGAAACATCTGTAAGGACAAACCAAATACTTGAGGAAAAGGGGAAAAGTGAAGCTGCTGGCGTCACACCGGCAGGGTGAAGGATTTGGTGTCTGGATGGGGTTTTTCCAAGGGCACTGAGGTAAGGATGGCCACATCCGCGGACAGAGGGCGGAGGTGTGAGCAGCCAGCACCAGGAGAATGAGTAGAGACAGAGAGGTCACTGATCTGGAGCGTCTTTAATTCAATATTCAGCTCAACATCTCAACTATGAATTCTAGACTCGGCCACACTGAGCTGTGCTTGTCCTGAGGGGGCGGGTGTGACAGGTCATATTCACCCACTTCCTCCTCCCTGACTTGGGATGGATGGGGTGGCTGGAGGTGTGGGTACCTCTGTCGGTGCAGGGGGGTCTGGGGGTGACAGCCTCCCCAGGCGTAACGGAGGAGACTCAAAGCGGCGCAGTAAGGGCAGCCTGCCGTCCCCGGGCTACCGGCTGTCCCAGGCCTCTCTGGAGGGAGAGAAAGCCTCCTTCGGGGCGGACAGCACCTCCTCAGGTGGGCGCGGACGTCGCCTCTCCATCATGAGCTCCTCCACCAGGGACGGCCTTCCTTTCCGCTCGGCGGGGACCCCTACCACCCCGGTGCCGCTGCCTCCGCCCCCCTCCTCATCCTCCGCCCATCCTCCGTCTCGCTCAGTGGGCTTTGCGTCCCGCGCCGCTTTGGCTTCCACCTCCTCCACAGGGACAGGTGTGATGGTGGTGGCCACGGGCCCCGAGACCACCACCACCACGGCCTGCAACACCACAGCAGCAGGGACCCCGGAAATGGTGGGTCAGACCGGTTTAGGTGGGTTCGGGATGGGTCTGGACGGGGAGGACTACAGCAACTCCAACCAGAGCACCTTCATCCAGAGACAGTTTGGAGCCATGCTTCAGCCAGGTGTCAACAAATTCAGCCTCCGCATGTTTGGATCCCACAAAGCTGTGGCTCTGGAGCAGGAAAGACTGAAATCAGCAGGGTCGTGGATCATCCACCCCTACAGCGACTTCAGGTATGGAGTTACACACAAACACACAGATTCAACATGTTGTTCAAACAGATTCATTTAGTTTACAAAGAAGCCACTTGTAGCACATAAAAGACACATGATATTCCTCTGCTAGAAGTATGGATCAAAGCTAGTTGAAATTATGCTCCCTTTGGTGAGCCACTTGAAGGAAATGATAGACACTTAAGGAGAGAGGAACAGGAGAAAAGAAACAGATCATACACTCAGCAACCTCTCCATTTGTCATAAGGGGGTGGGAGTGGTGAGGTGGTCAACTGGGAGAAGAAACAGGCACACAAGAGGAAAATATAACGGGACTGAACTTAATGTGAGGGTTAGAGGAGCTGCAATGGGAGACCAAGTCTCTGGAGTAAACAGGTTTTAGAAACAGAGATGAAAGGTAGTGGATTAAAAGTTCTTGGGGAGGCAGAAGGAGGAGTGTTTATGAAAAGGGCAGTGTGGAGGTGAAATGTTCTTCATTACTGAGACCACACAGCAGCAAAGGGCCTCCAGATGCTAAATAGTAAGATGAATGGTCTTCATACAGAGGAAGCTTGGCCTGTTATCTGCCGTTTAACAGTCAGAGGGAGATGCAGGTGAGGGAGATGCAAATTGGGAAGACAAATTTAGCTGAGAGGTGTTTGGCTGAGCAGGAAATCAGATGCTTTCTATGTTAATTAGGTAAAATGTTAACTGCACGAGTGGCAAATGAAAGGAAATACCAATTTAAAGTTCCTTTTTGCACATCTGTTCTCTATTTGTTCATAACCACCACAAATACTAATTTGTAACCTGGATGCCCCTCCCTGCCTGTTGACATGGTACACTGTCAGCGTGTTGGTCCACCACTCACCTCAGTTCTTCAGTGTGCCTCAGCATTCACTCTACAGGTGTGTGAAGTCTACTGGAGGGACAAACACCATTCTTCCAAAAGACATTCTCACAGTTTGTGTGTTTGATGATGATGTAGGGTAGTGTTGTCTAACACACTGGTCCATAATTCCCCATAGGTGTTCATTTGGTTTGGGTTCTGCTGATTGTGAAAGCTACAACATATGATTCACTTCAGTTTCATACTTAACAAACCATTCGGTACAGGTTCAGTGCCATCCTGGTGCAGACCACTCCCATTTAGTTTTTCCTTTATTTTGTCACCTGTCTGCTCATTTTCATGTGAGCAGTGATGAACCTTGCATAGCACTCCCTGCTGGTGAGTTCAAGACTTTAATTTTCCCCTACCTGAAAAGAGCAATTACAACACAGATCAATAGCACCTGAGGCAAAATGGCAAAATGAAAATCCTTTGAGGATGTTCTTTAAAATTCAACAATGCAGTGAATTACAACATGTAATATACTGTAAGTCTAAGTCATCCTGTCGGTCCTTTTTTTTTTTAACCAATTAATGGGAAATAAGGTAGGGCAGACGCTTTGACAACATCATCAGGTGCACGTTCATACATGCACATATGTTAGATATTTCATGTATTAACCACATGCTGGACAATAATGCCACAGATGTGATTGTGAAAAGAGATTTTGCACAAATGCACTCCGACATTGTGCAGGTGGACAGCAGAGGGAGAGACAGCATTCCTAATCTCCAGACATACTGCAGCAACAATGGATGACTTGATCCCCAAGGCTCCTGGCCCACTTTTGTCTCATAAGCCACACACACACAGACTAAGTCGTTTTTTATTGCCTGTCAATTCAACGATCACTCACAAGTGCGGCTTATGAGTCTGCTCACAGGTGATACAGTGAGTGACGTCAGTGAAACAGTGGATGGAAAAAGGGGTGTGGGTGAATGTATGAATGAATGCCTCACTGAATTTCAGCTCCTCCTGCACTTATTGATATTCATGCAAGATGATGTTATTAGTGCTAATTATCCTGTTGGAGAATCACAATTGAATGATTATCAATTATGTATAGTGTTCTAAATTATGCAAGTTAAGTATGCATTATGCATAATTCAGCTATCTAAGTTTTCGGTTAAGTACCTGTAGTGTGGAGAGATGTCTGAGGAAGAATTGTGGGTATGAGGAGGAAAAAAAAGAGGCAGATTACTTTTAAAGCCCCTGTATGTGTTTCTGCCTCGATGCTGACCTTGAACACAAGAGGCTGCATGTGTATGTGCACTAATACATGTTCGTGGCTGTGTGTGTGAGTGTGTGGTCTGTCTTATTGAGTCTACTGATAAGATCTATTGGCCTTCACCTCATTAAGAAAAGATGTGGCAGTGCTGCACCTATGTGAATACACAACGAGACGCAGGAAAAGTAAAGGAACTTCATGTACTGACTCAAGGAGAGGAATACAAAGAGAGAGATAAATCATAGTCATGGGACAGGTGAAGACATAAAGACATCTGAGCCTTTAGCAGTCGTGTTGACCCAGAGTTGGTGGCCCTACACGTATAGCAACAGAGATTTATTATATAATAGTCTGTTGCCGTTGTGCTTGTTTGTCTGCAAGTCTGGCAGGATGATGGGTGGAAACTTGCTCAGAACTGACATCTGGCCAACTGTGAACAGGGAACCAATCACCAGCCGCTCAGGAGACACTTGGCCTCAATTACAGTAGAATTAGTGTTTGGTTTGACAACAGCTGAGCAGGTAGATGCAGGTCAGTTCTCTTCCAACACCTGTTCATGTTGAAAATGGAATACTGATGAGGCTTTGGAGAACGCCTTTGATTGCATTTGCAATTCCTATGTGTGCTCTTGGATGGCAATCTATGTGAGAACCTGTTTGAATTTTCATCCTCTGAAATGAGGACCTGACCTATAAAGTGAGGACACTGTGGCTGGTCATCACCTTGACGTGGATCTTCAGAGGGACTGTTGGACGCTTCAGTGATTTCAAGGTTAAGGTTAGAATTTGATGCTCGAATGTATTTGGTGTGAATGCGTGTGCATGTGTGTGCTCACGATTCGATTAAGATGTACCTGTCAATGATTCTCGATGCATCTCAGCGTATCGAATCGGTACTGCTCATCATGGTTACTTTTTTAGCCAAGGAAATCTGAACTCCCATTTATCAGGCTACATCACTCTATAGTAAAAGCAACTACATCTTTTCAACATCTGCGTGACTCACTGCAGTACATAAACATTACAAAGACAAATCATGAATCCTCCTGCACTGAATTACAAGTAGAGGCATGGTTATTCACTGGCCTCACCATTTCATTTGATTATGATATCGACGTCTGACAAATGTCCATATGTCTAGTGTGTGCACGTACACATGCAGAACTGATAAGAACAATATACAGCCCATGTGTTTCATTCCACAGCAGGAAAATCAGCAAACATGTCAATTTACTAAGCCTAACATTATAGACTGTCACATCTTTTTTAGTTTTATTGTCTCTGTGTTTGGTGTTACATTAACCTCATATCAGCTGCCACGTCTCAATGAGAATATCAAAGTCTAACACACTGAAGCTGATTAATGTGCAGTGACATGTACAATGTCATTGATTACGTTTCTCGGCAAACAAAATGATTGTTGTCTCCACATTGTCTCATCAATCTCCATTTCAGTTTGTGTAACTTGTCTGATAGACAGAGGAAAACATTTAACAATCCATATCAATATAATGTTGTGGGAAAACAAAGGATAAACATCCCAAATGCATATAATGTGCCACATTGCAATCATCATCTGCCTGAAAAGCTCTGTCATATCACATCCTTCATCAGATTAAACCCTGTAAATACCAGACTCCAGAGGTTTATTTTATATATGATAACACTGACGGGCATACATTCCAGCAGGGTGATCTGATTTACACAATTGTTCCCCATAATCAGAGTTCACAAAGCATGTCTTCAAGGTCACTCTGTCCATGTTGTGTTTCTGTAAATAATCTCTATATTTACCACCAGTGATTATGAAGTGATACATCTGTTAGTGTAAGTGACAAATCAGGGAGAAGAGTGTATGTGAGTGTGAGGCAGAGTGATGACTCATACTTAATCTTCATCAGTCTAGTGGTAGAGCCACACCATGAGGTTGTGTTACTAAATTAACGCTCAATAGCAATCGACCACAGAGCTCTAGTGTACTTTCTCACGGAAAGAGAGAGCGAGTAAGATTGTGTGAGAGGTAGAGGATGCAAGAGGGAAAGGAGGCATTGATATGGGTTAAGGTGATCCATAACAGGATTAGTGGGGAAGAGAAAGAAATATGACAGCAGGCGTCTTCAGATGATTGGATCGCCTCTTCTGTCATACTTAAATCACTCTCAACATCCCAGTGACAAGACTCTCTGACAAGACTATCTATGAAAAAGCTACGTCATCCAGACTGATGAGACTTTCCAAGGTTACTGATGGTTTACTTCTCTCTGTCTCCCCTTTCTCAATTCAATTTGGTTCAGTTCTGCTCTTTCCTATTGTCATTCTAGATAAAAGATTCAGCTGCTAAGGTTTTTGTAAAGAGGGAACATTCATATTCGCCAATGGCTGTCTAGCTCATGGGAATGTAACAAAGGTAGACTGAGCATTTTAACATGACAATAAAGTATATAAGAAATGCATGGAGGAGTAAAGGATTAGCTGGCCCAAAGAAGACATGTATATTTTTAGCACTGGGGAGCAAAGTTGTTTTGGCTATATTTACGTCATAGTGCAGTGGAAAAAAAATAAGACTATGTTGGGTGTGTATACCATGCAGGAAAGGGCATGAACCTGTGACATGGAAAACGGGTTATGTTGTTCAAATCAAATCAAATTGTATTTATATAGTGCCAAATCATAACAAAAGTTATCTCATGACGTTGTACTAGGGCTGCACGATTTTGGCAAAAAAAAAAAATCCCGATTTTTTCCTCTAAAAACTCGATTTTCGATTTCGATTTTTGGGTATAACTAGAAAAGGCAACAGCAGTCAACATGTCGTTTTCGTGAGCAGCCCACAATGCAAGCCACTGCTCCGACCTCAAAGCTGTGATGGGATCATGTGATGAACCTACAGTTTTGTTTTGTTTTTTCTCTTCATTAAATCTTTGAAATGAAGTAGAGTACACAAACAATGTATACAACAAGAAAATAACATAAGTTTGTCAGGGGGAATACACTATAAGAAAATGTCCAAATCAGAGCAAATACTGATAGTTGTTACAACCTTTTTGTTTCCACATTTATCTAACAGCTTTAAATAAATTTCAACATCTTACAAAACATAAATAATATTTGGTTTTGTGTTACAGAACTTACATTTGTGAATGAAAAATTTAGCAAGTAAGAGGACTAAATTAATTATTTAAAAAAAAAAAAAAAAAAGAAGTTTTTTTTTCTTTCTTTTCTGGGTATCTGGCCCACAGCAGTGATACCAGTGTCAGTCAGTGACAGGCATCAGTCGTGCGTGTATGCGTGGACCAGGTTAATATGAGGGATCCACATGCGGTTCTATTTAAACTGGGGGATCCGTGCGTGGAACAGACCGACCCAGGACACGCTGGAGGGATTCTATGTGTGGAGCTGGTGGATGTGTGTGGGCAGGGGGCTGTGTGGGCTCCTCTGCTGAGGCTGATGACCCCGAGACCCGGACCCGGTTCGGAAGAAGACAGTACGGTACGGATCCGGGACAACGGAAGATGAGTGATCCGCTTGCAGTTATATTTCAATTGCGGGATCCGTGCGTGAAGCCACGGCTTATATTGGTATAAGTACTGCGGGTTCATGAACAGATTTAACGTCCGGTCATTACACGGACTTCTGTGACAGACCGCTGTCACAGGAAGAGCCTACGGTAGCCCGCGGGCACGCGGAGGCGCGCGGCCCGGAGGCATGAGAGATGAAATCGATTTTACGATTTCCCTTTTTTAAAAATTGTCCTAATTAAAAAATCCGATTGCGATTTAAAATCGATTAATCGTGCAGCCCTACGTTGTACATATCGAGTTGGTCGAAGCCAATTTACAGAAACCCAACAGAATCCTCCAGGAGCAAACACTTGTGACTGGTGACAGTGGTGAGGAAAAACTTCCTTTTAACAGCAGAAACCTCGAGCAGACCCTAACTCCTGGAGGATGACCGTCTGCCTTGACCAGCTGGGGTTAGAGATAGAGGGTAAAGGAGGAGAAAAAGAGGGAGTGATAGAGATAGAGAGAGACAGGAGGAGAAAGGGGGAAGTAAGGGGAGAGACATGTTGAGGTTATATTATCATATAAGCCGAAGTGCATCAAAAATACTGTTGCAAACCTTTCTATTTCCTCTTTGCCCTCTAGATTCTACTGGGATCTTCTGATGTTACTGTTGATGATGGGGAACTTAATCATCCTGCCAGTGGGCATCACTTTCTTCAGAGATGAAAACACACCGTCGTGGATCATCTTCAACGTGGTCTCTGACACTTTGTTTATGGTCGACTTGGTTCTTAACTTCAGGACAGGAATCGTTAAGGAAGACAGCACTGAAATATTACTAGACCCCAGGTCAGTGAAACAGGGCTGTTGTGAGAGTGACGTTCTTACACAGTTGAGGTCAGAATAAGTCAGTCGTTTAATTGTATTTAATTGTACTGTCTTTCTGCTTGTTCCTTCAGGTTTGTTGAATGTATTTGATGATGTGACATCCTTGAATAATAAGGGAGGATTTTTCATTTTAACTTTTATTCATTCTATCTCAGAGGTAAAAACATTTAAGTACGCCACCTTCACAGTGTCTTTTAAAATGCTGGGAGTCGCTGGAAATTGATGTCATAACTTTAGAAACTTGGCCAATAATAGTCCCTCTTGGGAGGATGTACCTGCAGCAGTATTTTAGGTCCTCACTTAAGACACAGTGCCCCTTTCCTCATCTTCATGCCCAAATATAATGAAACTCACCAATATTTCCAGTTTTCCAGCTGTAATGTCATTAGTCGTGGTCTCCGGTATGGACGACTCAAAATGTTAACAACCTCTCTGGACATAAATTAGAATTTGCTTCAGTCTGTGTGTTAAAATTCATGTGTGTAAAAAG
The DNA here is from genome assembly GCF_902148855.1 of Sphaeramia orbicularis. Taxonomy (NCBI): domain Eukaryota; kingdom Metazoa; phylum Chordata; class Actinopteri; order Kurtiformes; family Apogonidae; genus Sphaeramia; species Sphaeramia orbicularis. The sequence continues at coordinate 34,421,265 of NC_043972.1, read as the reverse complement.
GTGAATCGCAGCCAGTGGCAAAGCTTTTGTTCAAATTCCAGTTTTATTCCTGCTGAATATTGATGAGGGGTGTTTTTATGCCAGACAAAATGTTGGAATCGTTTCCACAAAGCTAGCTTGCCAAATGAGGAATGTCACTGGTCTTCCATCCTGCTCTGACTCAGGGCGATCCGCCAGAACTACTTGAAGAGCTGGTTCCTCGTGGACTTTGTGTCATCCATCCCCGTAGACTACATTTTCCTGATGGTGGACAGTCTAGACTCTGAGGTCTACAGGACAGCCAGGGCGCTGCGCATCGTTCGCTTCACCAAAATCCTGAGTTTACTCCGGCTGCTCCGCCTCTCCAGACTCATCCGTTACATCCACCAGTGGGAGGAGGTGAGAGAAACACAGAGCAAGAGGCAGAGACAGTGGAGCTGAGTGGAAGGAAAATAGTGTGAAAGAAGGTGGTAGAAAACTCATTTAATATTTAAGGTATGACTCACCAAAAAAAGGTATGTTTTTAGTGTCTGAGCCATTTTTCAAATACTGTGGTAGAAGAGAAGGTGAGGAAAAAAGTCTGGTGAAGTGTTACTGTAAATCCCATATTTATCATCTCTAAGAGCAGTATAAATAATTAATCATTGTTTTATAGCACACAAAGAGCTATAGCTGTAGTTAAGTCTACTTTTGTTGTAGAGCTGCAGCTATTGATTATTTTTGTGATTAAATAATCTATCAATTATTTTCTTCCTCTCGATTTCATTAAATGATTATTTCAATCAGCGAAAAACGTAGTAAAAAAGTGAAAAGAGTCTGAAAATGCTAAACTGCAGTCAAATTATTTTTTTAATCGATTCAACTTGATTAATCATCTCAGCTCTATTTTGTTGTATCTGATATTATAGATTGGGTAAATAAAATCTATAAAACTATCAAACTTCATCTGCCCTCATTCTGTAAGTTTGCAACTTGTCATACAGCTCATCTTGGAATCAATATCACAGACTGAGATGAGAAACAAAGCCTTCATGGCATCTGATTCAATAGTAATAGTAATACAAGAATTTCATATCTTGAGCTATTGCAAATTCACTGGTAAAAAATTCAGGTCATAACTGTTTCAGCATTTGGTTTATTTTTTAAGTGATTGCAACTTTTTTATGTTTTCACATGTTGAGTCTTGTTTTAATATTCTTGATGTATGTGTCTGATGTTCATTTTAGTTCTTTGCATTTCTCTCTAATCCCATGTGATTTACCTGCTCCTTTCTCCTCCTCAGATCTTCCACATGACCTATGACCTTGCCAGTGCCATGGTGAGGATTGTAAATCTGATTGGTATGATGCTGCTGCTGTGCCATTGGGACGGCTGTCTCCAGTTTCTCGTCCCCATGCTGCAGGACTTCCCTCCTGACTGCTGGGTTTCCAAGAACCTCATGGTGGTGAGTCTCCCATCAGAAACCTTTGTGTGTCTGTGCCTCAGATTTATTTTAATATGTTTCAGTCACTGATTTTGTTATATAGCGAACAGAAACAAGCAGGATATTCAGTTTGAGTGTGAATGAAATACCCAGTGTGCTATCTCAGTTTGTTTGAATAGTATGAACGTTAGATGAATACAGACCACAGACGATGAAAAGCCTGGTTTTGGTTTATCAGTATATGCACAGGAGAGTCAGATTTGACATTGTTTGCTCCTTATCTTTGTTAATTGGCTCATGCAGCAACATGTCCAGCTGGGATACTATCATCATCATCACCATCAAAAAAAAAAAAGAAAAAAAGATTTTCCAATTAAAATCCTCGGCAGAGATCAGGTGGAGGTGTGAACACACGTAAACAGTTGAGGCCAAGGGACATGTTGGAAATTTTGTCACATGCATGCATGATGCATCAAATGTGGACAAGTGATTGCACACAGATACACAGCTGTATGAATAGCTGACTCATGTCTCAATGGTTGCCTGGGTGACCGTTGCTAAGCGGGCTGATGCTGGGATTTTCCCTAGAGAACGTCCCCTCATCCAGTGGACCATTAACATCTTAGTCTAATTGGACTCACACACAATATAGAACAAAAGGCACACACACACACACACACATAATGCAGGCCCTCTTATTTGTAGCCCTAAGGACAATTATTTAAAAAAGAAAAATAATGACCAGACTTTTATTGTCTGTGATTTTATACATTCTACAACCCTTCAAGTAATATTTAGCTTTGGAGCAGAATAGGTTTTGACAGTTAAATTGCTTTGCTGTTGTGTGTTACAATCTGAGCTGTATTTTCTGAAGTGCCGTGTCTGACAGGAACACGCGCCTGTAACCTGACTAAAATAAGAACACTTCAATATTAAAGCGCCTTATAATTAACACTTGAAACTTCCTTACTGCTCTGTCACCCTTGTTGTCTCTGTCTCTCTCCGACTCACAGAATGACACATGGGGTGTGCAGTACTCCTATGCTCTATTCAAAGCCATGAGCCACATGTTGTGTATCGGGTACGGTGCCCAGGCTCCGGAGGGGATGACTGATGTGTGGCTCACCATGCTCAGCATGATCGTAGGCGCCACCTGCTACGCCATGTTTATCGGCCACGCCACCGCTCTCATCCAGTCACTCGACTCTTCAAGACGGCAGTATCAAGAGAAAGTAAATTATGATACTCGTCTGTTTAGCTATAAGTGAAATCAGTGTCTGTTTGGGGTTACTAAGAGGATCATCTGCTGAATTAGTTGATTAATTGCTTAGACTAATCTGGAAGTCAAACAAAGACGTGAATAGTTCTGGAAATAACTACAATTACTTACATACTGTGCTGGAATAGTTTTGTTTTTTTTTTCTTTTTGCATATTTCCTACTACATGTTTCTTTCCTTGCCTCCACTTCAGGGCCAGTTTTGTCTTTTGCTTCCACAACAGCTTTATTTACTTACTTCATACATTTCAGATTATTCATTTAAATTATCATTTAAAATAATAAATACTGAGGACACATGCTCAGTTTTCACGTGTGCTTGCAAACCGGTCACCTCTGCATGTGTGTGTTTTTGTGTGTTACTGCAGTACAAGCAGGTGGAGCAGTATATGTCATTCCATAAGCTTCCTGCAGACGTTCGGCAAAAGATCCATGAGTACTATGAACACCGCTTCCAGGGAAAAATGTTTGATGAGGAGAACATACTTGGAGAGCTCAGTGAGCCACTTAAAGAGGTGAGAAATTCACCACAAAAATCCCAAAGGGTCTTTCCCCAACAGAACCCTCCAGCCCTGTTCTCCTCTTTGTCTTTCCTCTTCTCCGTGTAGGAGATCGTCAGCTTTAACTGCCGCAGCCTGGTGGCCAACATGCCACTGTTTGCCAACGCTGATCCCAACTTTGTGACTGCTGTGCTGACCAAGCTCCGCTTTGAAGTGTTTCAACCTTCAGACTTCATCATTCGTGAGGGCACAGTGGGACGGAAGATGTATTTTATTCAGCACGGACGTGTCAGCGTCTTGACCCGCGGCAACAAGGAAACCAAGCTGAGTGATGGATCTTACTTTGGAGGTGAGGAAATGCAGCTGTGTGGGTGGGTAAATGTGTCTACGAAGGTTATTGATCACAAAAAGATGACTGTCTGGGAGGTAGAAGATGAAGGTGATGTGTCCATTCTCACCTGTTCTCCTCTTTCTTTGGTGTTTTTCTGCATTCAGAGATCTGTTTATTGACTCGTGGACGCAGGACAGCCAGTGTCCGTGCAGATACATACTGTCGTCTGTACTCTCTCAGTGTGGACAGCTTTAATGAGGTGCTGGAGGAACATCCAATGATGAGGCGTGCCTTCGAAACAGTTGCTGTTGATCGTTTAGACCGCATTGGTAATGTGTGGATTTCTATTACATGTATATAGTGAATAATAGATTCTCCATCTTATTTCTCAATGACTTATTATTTTCTCCTCAGCATTTTTATTCTAAAGAGACCTTGCAAAACATTTGCAATTATTCATCCAGTCTGTGCTAAATGTCGGAAGTGCTTTATTGGGTGTATTGTTTGAACTCTTCTTTGAAAAAAAGCTGAGAGAACTGAAATAATAGTTGATGGTCTCAGTGAAGAATGGAAAAACCTTGAAGCGGAAACTCTTGCTCTCTGTTATTTACACAAAAACTGTATACATTTTTGTGTTTTTTATATTTTTCTTATCTTACCATTCTAAAGGTCAAACCTACATATTTTCTTTGATTTTGTTCCTCTTTACAGTTTCTTGTCATTATTCTAAGAATCCCAAGAATTCAGATTCTTTGCTTAAGTAAAAGCATTATTACCAAACTGTGAAATACTCCAAAAGTAAATATTTGTAATTTTCAAGTACAAGTACCTCAAGTTTTTACAAATTCTGTAGAATTTGATTAAATGTACTTAGTTACATTGCATGGCTCCCTCTGTCCCATCTACAGGCAGGAAAAACTCCATGCTCCTCCGGAAGTCCTCCCAGGGCGGTTCACTGGGGGGCAGTATGGGTCGTGGTGGAGGCCGGGGTGGAGGACCAGGTGCAGGAGGAGGCCTGGCCGCGGGTGGACTTGGTTCCTGTGACAGCATTCTGGTGCAGCAGATCGTCAAACACGACAGCATGCCGGCCATGCAGGACGCGATCGCTGCCGCTGCTGCAGGAAGAAGTGGAGTCATGGGTGGAAGTGGTACGGTGTCTCCTCGGCCTCGTCCTGTCATCTGGGCTCCGCTGGTCCATGCACCCCTGCAGACTGCCGCTGCCACCAGTAATGTAGCCATCGCACTCATGCACCAACAGCAGCAACAGCAGCAGCAGCTCCAGCAGCTGCAGCAGCAGCATGCGCTCAGCGGTGCTTTTTTCCTGCCGTCGCCTCTTGTTTCTCCCTCTCCCTCTTCGTCTTTTCCTCTGTCGCCTCCACGTGCGCCGGTGTTGCAGCCGCTTCGACCCTCTGTCAGTTCCCTCATCGGGATGATGGCAATTGGAGGGATGGGTGGTCTATCCCCAAGAGCAACTTTTCCCGCCTCCCCTTCTCCTATGGGTCCTCCTGGTGGTGTAACATCCCCACCTATTTCTAAAACACCACCCACTCCAGCCTCTTCTGTCCCAACATCTGTCCAACAAGGAAGGACCCTTCATTACAGCCTCCGCCTCCAGGCTGATCCTTCAGTGATCGGTGCTTCACTTGGAACCCCAACAGGAGGTGGGCCTACAACTCCACCTGTGCACAAGGTACCTACCACCAACCCAAATGCTGCCCCTAGTGCCCCATCAGAGAATCAGACTTCAGGCCAGCAGGGGGCAAAGGAGGCTCTCTTACGTCATGGAGTAACCAGTTCTCAGGGTCTGCCTGCTCTGGGCAGACTCACCCAGGAGGCCAGGCTGCTGTCCGCCTCGCAGCCCACCCTGCCTCATCGCTCCTGGGCTGGAGTGCAGCCTCACCCCCCTCTTCACAGGAAAGCATCTGGTGGGAATTTGCTGTCGGCTCCTTTCCTGGCGGGGCAGTTAGCGAGGGGAAGCAGTGCAGGCATGCTGGCCTCTAACGCTCCAGTACAGCTGGTGACAAATCTACCGTTTCATACACAAATACAAGCACAGGCCCCAGCTTCCATTCAGCCCACTATAGCACTGCCTGTCTCTGCAAACACCACCACGTTCACACAATCCGCCACTCACACTGCCTCTGTGCCCACTCCCACAGCTGCTCACATGCCATCTGCAGCGCCCTCATCCTCTTCTCCAAAGCAGACTCCACTCTCCTCTGCCACCCCTTCACCTGCCCCCACCCCCTCATCTCCCACCCTGATACTGTCCCAGACACCTCGCCCAAAACCAATCCCCATGACCCCGTCCCGCTCCTCCTCTCCTCCTCCCTGCTCCACCCCGCCTTCAGCTGGCACCAGTCCACTGTCACTGTCTTCAACTCCACGTCCCAAACCACTCTCTACATCCTCTCCTCGTTCATCCTCTCCCTCCCCTTCCTCAACACCTCCTCCGTCCTCTGTCTCCACCCCTGTTCCACTACCTCAAACCTACGGGCCCAAATCGTCTTTGACCTCCTCATCTCCTCCATCCTCCCTCCTCTCCTCCTCCCCTCCTCACCAACAGAGCCCCAGAGCCAAGGCATCAAATACACCTCCCTCTCCTTCTCCGCTGTCCGGTCTCAGCCCTGCACCAACTCCCATCCCCTCCCCAGTTCCAACTCCCACCGCCCGCACCCGCTCCTCAACCCCATCCCAAACTCCTACTCAAACTCTTTCACCAGTTATATCCCAAACTCAGAGCCTCACCCACACACCCTCCACCTCTCCCATCTCTAGTGTAGCCTCCTTGAGTAAATCCCAGAGTCCGATCCCGTGTCTCCAGCCCCCTGTTTCCAGCTCAGCCAGGGGCTCAAGCCCCAAACAGGTCTCCCCTTTGACCCCAACCCCAACTCCAGTCCCTTCTCCAACACCCACTAGTTCAGTCTCTCCCACCAAAGTAACTTTCTCTGTTCATCCTGTAAAGCAAACCCCTCCAGTTCTAACACCCAACCCAGTTTCAGGGTCTGGTCACACCAAACCAACCCCATCAACAAACCCCACCTCCACCAACACCTCTTCCACCACAGTCTCTCCTAGTGTCACATCTGGCTCTGCTCATCCCACAAAACAGACACCAACCACCACAGTTGCCCCTACACCCTCCTTCAAACTCAACCCACCCTCCGCCCCTTCTCAGACCTCCCCATCATCCAGCGCTGCCCCCACTCAGCCCACGCAAACAGTCACTTCTGCTAACAACACCTCCCCCAAAGGAGGTAAAAAGGACAATGAGCTAACAGTAGGCAGAAAAGATTCAGAGGGGCTAAGACATAAACTGCCCGCCAACATGTAAGAAAGAGGAGGAAAAAATTCTCACAGCAAGATGGAACTTAACCTTGGCTGGTGCTGAGTAGCAGAGCCATGGATCCACAGTGTCAGAGTTGGCACCAGACATCCAGTCTCATGTGGACGGTACATTTTGTTTGCATTCACTCTAGGATGTGATTGTCTTAGAACATCAGGTGTTTATGTGACACTCAACCAAGCCATCGATGGAGGAGATGCTGAAAGACTTAATGGGTCTGTTGACTGCTGCAGGGGAGGGTTGAGTCTAAAAAAACATCCAAATGTAAACATACATATCTGTGTTAGTGATTGTTGGAGCAAGCAGGGGAGCTGAAGTTGCAGTATACACAATAAAAATGAGACAAGCAATAGCTGAGGGTCAAAAATAACCTGTTTGAAATACACTGTCACCATGGAAGCAGCAATACATGTGAAATATCTGAACTCTGATAAAAAAAAAAAAAATTTAAAAAAAAACCTCTAATGTGAGAAAATAATCTTTTTGCAGTTGGGATGAAAGTCTATTGTGATGCCATTTTCAAATACAGACAATAGAAAAAAGACACCTTCTGGTTTCCAGCTCCACTTCACTCTTGCTTCCCATTCTTCACCAAAGTGTAATATTTTCTCATCATAATAATAATTATTCTAAGAATATAGAGTTTAAAATCACTGTAAAGTCAGTACTCATATAAATTTGAATAATTAGGAGCAGTTCACTGGTAGTTTTGTTGTCTCAGGTGTGTGGTGTTTAGTTTTTGAACAAGACAAAACTTTTAAACCTACATGTTCACTCTGACAGTTTCTGTAAATTGTGTTTTTGTGTAACACACAATACTGCTCTGCTGTGCACTGTGGCTCACCTAATTTTGTTCCTCCTGGCTCCCTGTAAATACGTGCCTCTCACTCTGTGTGTGCTTCCTCACTCCTCTGCCTCGTCGTCGTTCATCCTCTTGTCTGTCCCGCCACCTTTCATCTGATTTCACAGCCCTGGTCACTAACTGTTTCTTTGACGCTCTCCCCTTCTTTCAGTTTTCCCGACACTTTGCTCTCTGCTTCCACCGGCCTCATGTTCAATTGGCGTTCCCCTTCTGTCGCCCTATGACACTGTTTCAGTGCCATTTTCAGTGATGTTTGATGTTTTGTGTGGGTAGCAACAAGGCATTTCTGTCTTAACCCTGATACCATGTTGCCTAGACTATATTTAAGGACCAAATGTTTTATTTTTTATTTATCACAGCTTTAGCAGAAAAACAGAAAAAAATAGCTAATGCCGTCAAAATGATGATCTCATGGTGAGTGTGACTTTGGAGATGACAATTATGATTGTGATTATGTTGATGATGATGTTGACAACAATGATGATGATAATGATGGTGTATATCTGGGTGTAAGAATAAAGTGAATTTAGTTATCACTGAGTGTTGAGACGTAGGATCATTTGTGTGCTCTCTAGTGTGTCTGTGAAGTGCCTTTTTGACCAAATTGCCAAAAATTATTTGTTATTCCACTCAAACCTTAATGTTTCTAGAGTAGATTTATACAATTGCCTTAAAAAAACAGTATTACCTTGAAGACACATATGATATTTTACCAAATTAAGGAGTGGTGTTGCTGAAAACAAAACTATTACAAGAACAGTTTCTTCCTCTGAAAGTAGCTGCAGTAAAAACTTTCCAAAGCAAATCCAGTTGATGATACCAAAAACGTTACTCTTTGGAAGGTGCAATTTAGATGTAATACTTAAATACTGAGATAATGAGTCCAGAAGTTAGTCATACCTTCTGAAAAGTTATTCTCTAGAATGAATATCTGAATACTCGTAGCACTTAAAGCCCAAATACCTATGAAGTATACACTTCTGACAGATGTAAACTTTGGTTGTCATTGTGCTATTTTATTGATCTGATATTCATGTTTTCTTTCTGTGTGGAATGAATAAAAGTATCCTATTTGTAGCCTGAAGACCATTGAGGACTGCAGACTTCAATCAAATCAATCAATCAAAGTTTATTTATATAGCGCCAAATCATAACTAAAGTTATCTCATCACACTTGACATTATAGAGCTGGTCAAAACCAGACTCTCAAGCCAATTTACAGAACCCAACAGAATCCTCCAGGAACAAACACTTGGTGACAGTGGTGAGGGAATACTTCCTTTTAACAGGCAGAAACCTCGAGCAGACCCTGACCCCTGGAGGATGGTCATGTTTTGACCAGTTGGGGTTAAAGAGAGAAGGTAAAGGAGGAGAAAGAGAGAGAGAGAGAGATTGGGGGGACACATGGATGCACAGCAAACTGAAGTAGAACTGTTAAAAGTAGAACAGCTGGTGCTAGAATAATTACCAAGAGCTAGAACAAATGTCCATAACTGTTAATACTACTACTATAAGTACAAATATGAAATTACTACTGTAACTGTTAGTACAAATAACTTAAGGTTTGGTATCTCAGAACTACAACTATAACTTTATTCCTATTTATAAAGAGGAAAAACAGGAGTAAATCTAAGTACAAGGTTCACAAATTCAAGGGCACATGGAGAGAAAAACTCACTACAGGTCCAGAACTCCAGCAGCACTTATCATAAAGAAAAACTATTTCATTCTTAATATAGACATATATACAGAAGAACTTTATTTCACTCTAAATATCTATAGATATTTAGAGTGAAATAAATAAATAAATATTAAGAGTGAAATAAAGTTCTTCTGTATGACAAGTGCTAGTGGAGTTCTTGGCCTGTGTATAGAGGAAAGACTAACAAATGCCGCCAAATGACAATGGACAGGCTCGTCACATAAAACGGAAAAAAGGTGAGTTTCAAAATCAATATCAAGACCTGTGGGTCCATAACTACCCTGTAAAATCACACCAACTCATTACAAACTTATGGTAGTTTAAAAGGGGAGTTGTCTTTGACTTATTTATTACTTAATTCTTTTAAAATTAAACAAATAAAATAAAACATTGTTCTTATAATTAAAGATGGAAAAACACAAGACAGAGAAGATTTGGATCACATTTTTGGAGAATGTCCCATAACATACAGTGGTGGGAAAAGGTTTTTGGACTCCTCACGCACTTGTGAAGTTTTATATTAAGAATCATTCTTGCATTGTTGACTTGTTCCATTCTGTACTGTACTATCAAGGTCAAAACTGAATGTTTCAACAAGATAATAAAACTCATCCAGGCCATGACATATTGAAACTGTCACGAATTTAGTTTTGTTAATTTTTCTTGTTAACGATAAACAAAAAATCATCTGCTTTCATTTGCAACTGTCTGATACAGTCACACCTTTTGAAACATAAAGATTTTTCTGCAAATATTTCAAGATAATATTTGAGATTGAGTCCGAAAACTTTTTCCCACTATTGTATATTTCATGGACTATTTCTATACATTCAGGAACCACTGGAGCACGGTTCTTACTTTCTTACTCCATGCTAATAGTATTTGACAGATCTCCAACCATACCCAGTTAAATGGTTGAAAAGTAACTAGAAGCTGCTGCTCCTGCTGTTCTCTAATCCTGAACCTCTCAGCAGAGGGCAGGCTCACTTATACCCAAGGTTAAGCTTGTGAATATTGGGACCCTTAAAATTCTCCCACTCATGACCAGATCTAAATGAACATTCTTCTTCATGAGAGGCAACATTACAGAGTTTCAGATCTGCTTCCATTCCGATAAATCCATCCTTTCTCCTCTCTCATTAATGTCCAAGGGGTTTTCAACAGCTCTCCAGCCTGTGTTGGCGTTGATGAGTGAATAATTTTTTTACCCCTAGGAGTTAAGAGGCATTAACATGTTAGATTTACTCATGTTATTATTTTCACTGTGTTTGACAAGCCCCTGCTGAGTCTCACAAAGCAGCACAAATTTTAAGAGGATGATTGCCTCGTGGGTGTAAATGTTGTCGACGGCTCCTGCTATTCGCTCATTTTTTAACTGAAGGAGGGAAATGAGTCTGGAAACCGTGGGAGAAATGCACATGTGGGTGGAAAAAAGTAGCATTTCTAATCAGGTTTCTACACTTTACAGAGCAGAACTGAAACAGATGATTAGATTGTATGTTCTGTACAGTGACCACTAGATGGCAGCGACACCGCAGGGAGAAAAAGCAACATTATGAAGAAAGTAAGAGCAGAAATATGTCGTTACTTCACTGAAGGTTCATGGAAAGGAAGCAAGAACTGGACTGGAAGCTAGGGAGAAGAGACAGGATGGAAGGGGTTAATGGTGGCAGACCAGCCTGGATTATCAGACATGCTGGGGGGGTAAACAGGACTGTAACTGCTGCATTTCATAGCTCTAAAACAGACTCAGAGTTCTGTCTTATTCTGCATCTGCGTTGGAAATAAACCAAATTTGCAAACACAGCTCATAATATGTGTATTTTACTTCTTAGAATAATCTCATATGTCATCACAGAGTTGTAGCCACAGTGGAGCTGTGTGCTGAGGTGAATAACTGGATTGATGTAATCCTCATTTCATTCATCCACTAACACACTGAAGCCCTCTGCAGCTCCTTTCTTAAAAAAAACACACATACACAAACTAACATGGGAAATCATGTACAGTAGTGGAACATGTTGTAGCTGAACGACCGCAGAACAGGCACAGATTTAAGGTTAGAGGGGTGGTAATGGGTGGGCTGGTTGAGCTCACCGCAAAATTATATATAGACTTCCTGCACCTTCAATTCAAAACCCACCAACATTCAACCCGGGAGCTAGACGAGAATGAGATTTCAACCTTGAAAAAGCGAGGAGATTCCCATGTAAAACCACTTCAAACAGAATGCGCAGGCCTGTATGTAACTGTTTAAAATGTAGGTTTTTGCAGTGAAATTGAGCTACTGTTTTGGTGTCTGTTCATAATGTGACTCGTTTTCCACATCCCTGCAAATATTGTGAAAACCCTCAGATGCACAGGGGAAAAAAATACTGCATGGGTAGACATGGATGCATATTTTTCTTGTAGTTTAATTTTAATTTTAATTTTTGTAATTTAACTCAACTAATTTGCATGTTTTTTGTGCAGGGTGCATGAAATTAAAGAATTGGATATAACTGTTGTAGCTCAGGTTTGGTCTCATCTCATCTGAAAAGACTGGAGGTGTGGTGTAAACCTTACAACTGCACACACTCTTCTGCATGTGTTGAATACTTGTGACTCTCAGTGTAGTGGATCCTCAACCCTAATCCAAGAGAGCGGGCAACCTCATTACACCCAAGGTTAAGCTTGTCAATATGGGGATCCATCCTGATCTAGATGAATACACTTGTATATTGTAGTCATTAACACCCAAAGGGTTAAGGAGAGACTCAATTTTCACTTCAGAGGAGTTGATAGGTGTTCATATATTGCATTAATATCTCCTGCTACATCTCACAAAGCAACACAAATTCAAAGAGGATATTTGCTGAGAAAAAATAAAAAAAAATATTGCTCATAAAGAGGTTTCAGCAGAACATAAGAATGTATTTCTGAGCTGATTAATGCTGAAAAAGTCCCTCACCCTGGATGTGACACATCCTCTGCCTGAGTTTCAGTTCTGACAGTTTAACTTGAATCATCTCCACCTTTTCTGGAGTTTGTCAGGGCCTTTGGCTGACTTCTCCGTCTCCATCCGCTCTCACCTCCAGATAGCTTCATAGGGAATAATGCTGAGTCATGGGGAGGGGGGCACTAAGTCCGTTTCGACTGAAAATGCTTTTGCTTCTGACAGGTAAGCAATCCTTCAATCCGCTTTCCCTGCCCGCTGTTCTCTACCCACCTTTGCGCGGTGATGATGCCCAAGCGCGCAAGAGGAGGAGGAGGAGGAGGGAGGAAGGAGAAAAGGAGGGGGGTCTTATCCAAAATCTACCCACCTTTCCCCTCCCATCTACCACCGGCACAGCGACAGACACCTCCTCTGGCCTATCGCACCATCGCCGGAGCCCCCCCCCTTCCCTCCCTCCCTCCTCCCCCGTGCGCCCTGCCCACCCCGGCGGTCTCTTCTCCAGCCCTGCCAGAGCCAATCCGCGGCTGGGTGTAAGTAGGGCAAGCCGCTTCCTGGTTTCTCAGAAAGGAGGAGCTGCCTGGGAGTCGGAGTGGGCCAGCGGAGGCAGGCATAGCAGGCAAGGCGAAAAGAAGGGGGGGTCAAAACAGAGAGGTCTGCAGAAGGAGAGCACCAAGAGGGGGGAGAAAACCAACCCGACGCGCGATTGACGGACGGATCTCCCCGGTGTGGAGGTGTCGGACGCGCACGGAAGGAGCGCACTCCACTCCCCTCCCGGTGTGGAAGAGGACACAACACCGTGGAGGTTAAAAAAATAGAAGAAAAGAAGTAGTAGAAGTAGTCAGGGTGGGACGGAGTAATCCAGGAAGTGTGGAGGCCGGTGAGGTGGTGGGAGGCGACGAGGCAGGACAGGTGACACACCGGCGCACAGGTAACCCTCCACCGCTCCACAGCACCGCACCCACGCAACTTTAATATAAATGTGATTTAACCTGAGTTTGTCATGACAGCACCAGCAAACCATGGTCTCCCCTTTCCTTCTCCCCTCCTCCTCCTCCTCCTCCTCCTCCTCCTCCTCCCTCCTTCCCGGTTCTGATCGGGGTCACGGGAGGACTATCCACGTCACGGGTGTTCAGTAACTCCCGTGAGGCACTTCGACATTTATTTCTCCTCACGGGTTTGTTAAAAGTGCGCACCGCTGTGATGTGAGTGTATGTGGGAGTGGGTGGGTGGAGGGGTGGGCTGTGTTCTGTGCGCAGGTGCCGGTGCCGGTGCTGTTCCGTCCAGGTGATAGACGGAGCCGGGTCGGCGGGTACATTTCTACAGACTCTGTTTCTAATTATAGCCGAGAACACCGGCTGACATCCAAAACCTAACCTGCTCTCACGCACATCACCTGCCTGTCCGCTGCTCATGGGCACAAAGCGCACTGGATCTGTACGGGATTTAACCTGTGAACATTTTAAGCAAACCCTTCACTGGTCTGATACTGTCATCATCCTCATCCTCATCCTCATCCTCCCTATGGCGCACCCTGTGTTTTAATATAATCCTGTCCCCATCATGTGTTCCAATAGGCTGTAATGTTAGGTTAAGGTTTGCCTGCCGGGTGGGGAGGGGGGGGGGAGGGCTGTCATGCCAGTGGGCTTTTAATGCGTGTGTTTGTGTGTCATTACAGAGATGTGTTGCTGACTCGCCCCTCTGACGGACCGGCTTAACAAGCTCAACTGGCTTGGGTTTGGTTTCCCTGTCTTAGGCACAGCTTGTTTGGTTAAATCTTCAGCCGTCCATGAATGTGTTTAGTGTTAATGCCTCATGCCCTGTTGTGGTGTCTAGGTGTTGTCCATTTCTGTTGTTGAGCTCACCCCCTCTTCTGGGCCTGACACATCGTCTACGGCCTCTGTTTGTGGCCAAGAAAAGTTTTTAGAGGAGTTTTGTTTTCTCTCAGTCTTTCTGTTTTATTCCATTGTTGCCCATCATGTGTGAGTTTTCCTACTGGGATGGTTCCCAACATATGGAAGAACCATCAGGGTTCTGAAATAAATTCTTAATGCCAGGCTTGTTTGACCTAACTTTGTCTGCAAAATAATTAGACATCTGTGCTTCATCCTGTTGTCCTGACATGACCTCCATCCTCCTCCTCCTCCTCTCCTGCTTCTTCTAGTTCATATATAACCTGACTCTTGTTGAAATCTGCAGTTGTATGCACACATGCTCTATATATAATGGCCTAAATCATAAAAACACCATCACCTCTGAGCGCTGGTGATCATTTTCATCACAGAGGTGTGTGTATGTGGTTGTATATGTGTGTGTGTGTGTGTGTGTGTGTGTGCGTGTGTGTTCTCACACACTCCTACTGACTGTCGGACAACTTATTTTCCGTAGAAGCCAAAGAGGGAAGCGGTTGGTTTCTATCTCATCTATTTTTTTTCTGTTCTTTTACAAGAACCCCCTACTCCACCTCAAATTACATCTGATGCATCATATGATTGCTCGTGGGTGTGTGTTGATCCAAATGCACACTGCCTAACTCTAACCCAATTTACAAAAGAAAACTCCTGCCTCGATTAGTCAGCACTTTGTACTTTTCTTTTAGTATTACTTCATCATTTACACATTGTCTGCATTATTCTCTCTTTGTCCTCTAACACACATAAGTATCAGGGGTGAATTGTTCATATATTTAACCCTGAAAGACCTAAACAGCTACTGGTGACCAAAAGCATCTACTGATCTAAAATGCTTAATAACTTTTACCCACTAATCCTTTTGATATGTGGAAATTATTCAAGTAAAATGCACTTTCTCAGCTTTTTAGTGGCATCAGATAGGTCTTTTTTGGATGTTCAGAGGCTTTGTAGGCTCATGGAAACACCGTCATCTTTACAGCTTGATTCATCAGTAAAATACGTATAATTTGGCAAATAATTGTGGTATGGATGCTTGTTTTTATGTCCAGTTAATGATATATTTTGCTGAAATTGTCTTTTTTTTTCTTCTTTTTTCTGTTTGTTTATAACAACCTTTAAATTTACTCTGAGCTTTTACAAACATCTATATAATTAGTGAATTAAATATAGGAAAATACTTATTTTCTGCTGAAAAATGTAAAATACAGAGAATAATCTGATAATAAATGGTGGGAAAATTATAGTTAATCATTTTTTAATTCCTTGCCTCTTCCCTCAGGTGTATGACCTCTGGTGACCTTTGAACTAAGACAGAGGAGTGAGACAGAGACAGTAGGCGCCCATCTTCAGGGTTTATGGACTGGAGGTAGGAATGGAAAACTATTAGATAAATATTACACCTGAATATCAGTATCTACAACCATATAGAAAGCTTGACATGGCTGCTGTCTCCCAAAAAAGTCTTGGCCCATAGATGTATATAAAGATGCATATATTATCTATAAATGAAAGTTCTTGACTTATGGAGGTGATGAATCCTCCTGTAATCCAAACACTGTATTATTTTATCTTAAAGGATGTTTGAGGTGAGATGTGCTCCTGTTTCTCCATATGTTTCAATTGTCTCCAGTCTCTATGTTTACGTCTCCATGACCTGTAGCTCACACTTTTCCTGGAATGCACTGTTGCTGTTGCACCTGTTTGAATGTACCACAAAAGAAGATAGAAAAAACACACTTTAATGATATAAACACTCAGAGCTCCATAAACCAGGCCAGTCGCTGTGTAAAATGTGAGGGTTTGTCAGATTCTTCACGGTTGTAGAAAGTTTCAGAGGTTCTTGATGCAGACGCATTGGACACAGGTTTTTTTTAACATAATTATGAGGCTCTCAGGCTGATTTTATTGGAGGATTGTTCAGGCTCCTGACTTTGCTGTGGAAAGATGCACAGTGGTTAATTTTTGTTGTAAGATTTGGGGAGTGGACTTGTCTGATTTCAGTTCTTAATTGACTGATGGGGTTTGTAAAGTATCATATCATTTATTACTATACACACTACATATAAGTAGGAGGATTTACTGAAGAAATACAATAAAACATATGAAAGAATCCATGCATTAAAAAAACTTAATGAATAAAGATCAAGCTGAACAGATCAAGCTGACCCTTTTAGTCTTATTTCTGATCATACATACAAACGGTTATGATCCTTACACATACAGTAAGGATCATGACCATGTATTACTGTTAACTATTTGATTTTATTGTTTTATTTATAGCATGTACTTATTTATTGTTTTTAGTGTATTTTCTTTCATTTGTTTTGTTTTTACGATTCTATGTGTAGCACTTTGGAAACATTCTTGTTGTTTAAATGTGCTATATAAATAAAGTGGATTGGATTGGATACAGTATCTATCTGCAGTTAGGAACTAATAAGTGTAATGGGTTTTTGTTTTTCTGTCGTTTTGTTATTGGGTCTAACTTGGAGCTGAATTTAATTTCCCAACCTTTATACATCACAGACCACAATTCACAGAAAATTTGATGTAATTGTGCTTAAAACAGGCTTTTTCCTATTTAAGATGCTCAGTTTCTATCTTCTCTCTCTTTTCAGTTCATTAACAAGAACTTTGCAAAACTGTTAAGATTGTTTTTTTTTCCTTTTTGCACTTAATCCAATGATTATCACATTTAATTGTGTTGACTTAAAGGTACATAATGCATTTGTTTTTAAAGCTCTGCCTGCAGGTGGGAACATAGAATTAAAACATTATGTTAATGAGGAGATGTCATGCGTTTGCAAATGTTATCATAAATAAAACTTGAAGCTTTTTTTTTTGTTAGGGAGGTTTACCCTGTTGTAATGGGACAAAAAACAGGAACATAATATTCACATCAAACAAATCTGATCAGTTTGATAAATCATATTAAGACAGTTAACTAAACTAAACATTCTGGTACACAGCTGAATACATCAGAATCAGATCAGAATCACCTCTATCCACCAAACATTTTCAACAGAATACAAGGAATTTTACTCTGTTTTTTTTTTTTTTTTTTTAACTATGCTCTCTCTCTCTGTACAACATAATAAACAAGCACTAAAAAAACACAACTTAAACAGATTATAAATAAGAAAAAAATTTTGTACAAAAAAGTGTATAAAAATGTATAATACATGTCAGATTAATTTAAAACATAAAATATATGTCATGTTTATAAAAACCAAAGTCTTATCTAGAGAAAATGACCGTAAAATTATATAAAAATAGATCATTTGAGGTTACTGAGTCTGGTTTTATCAGTTTCAGTCCATGTTTGTTCTGAGTAAAAGAAATGACACACTAGACACATGTAGACGAGCACTGACTGACGTCTTTGAGTCCAAATCTATATCTGTTTCATTCACACTGTCTCCTGTTTTTTTTTTCCCCCTTCTTGACAAAGTTTACTTTAGAAACCATGTTGTGGTCACCAAACCTCATTAAGCATTAGTTTGTAGAGAATATGGGAGGAGCTGCAGATAGGGTGGGCTTCTCAAAAACGTCCTCGTTGTTGGAAAAAATATGAGCCGAATAAAGTGGTCAAGCAGTTAAATATTTTATAGGCAAACTGGAAGTTAACTCCTCTGTGGTTTGTCGACTGCAGATGCTGTATAACTGCAATCGGCTTTTAAAGATGGCTCCGTATTGATACCAAGAATAAAACAGGCTGGTGATATTTATAGGTTTTGTTATGTGAGATAATCATTACAAAGCATCGCTGCTTTTGAGAAGTTTAAAGTTTTATTGATAATCATAAAATAGATTCAAATTTCTTTACAACAGAGCAGTCACTCAGCACTTTAGACACAGTTTAGAAACAACTAGAAAATAACAAAGAGCAGAGAAACATGAATTTTTAATACACAACAAATTACTATCATATTATTTTAATAATACACTTCATTAGAGCAAATTAGAACCTCAGGAAGCACATGCATTTTTTTATTTTTATTTTATTTTTTTACCTTTTTCACAAAATAATTAAATATACATTTGTAGTTTTGTTTTTTGTTTTTTTTTTATTTGTAAATTATGTTCTTCAGGACTGTTTTGGTATTTTTGCATTTATTGGTAAGGGGATGTTTTAGAGGGGACACAAGACAAGATCAGATGGATGATGGGAATCTCAACTGCAGATTAGAAGTAGTTTTTTACTTCTATCTGAAATATAGAAAAAGATATAGAATAAATAGATAGTAATAATAGATACATAGATAGAGACTAAACTGAACACTGTATATTCTGTAAATAATTCAGTAACTGCTTATTTTAATTTTAATTTTGCTTTCTTTTCTTGGGCTGATGGACATTGAATTTCTCCCCAGGGATTAATAAACTCAATCTATATGTGTATATAAAAATAACAAGTACAGATCCTCATTATTCGCATTTGTTTACAACCCAATGAACATCACAATACAAAACAAAACAAGCACTTTAATGCAATTACAGTAAATTGAATCTATTGCTCATCAACCTGCCAACATACAGGGGAAAACAGCAACTTCAGATAAAGAACATGGAGATCGAGTTTATAGTTTATAATAAATATTGATGATTACAAGAGAAAATAAAAACAAAATAAAATAAAATAGATTTTCTGTTGCAGTGTATAAATATAAAACAGCGGTGTACATTTCTTGTTAAGCAAAAAAGCATTAATAGAGAAGTGCGTATTGTTATTGAATTTTTACTTGTTTGTGAAGCGTGTGTGTGTGTGTGTGTGTGTGTGTGTGTGTGTGTGTGTGTGTGTGTGTGTGTGTGTGTGTGTGTGTGTGTGTGTGTGTGTGTGTGTGTGGTGGGCAACGGCATGACATATCATGTGATCCTGGTTTTGTATGGCTGGTGACTACCATGTGTCTGTCCGTGAACTGGTGGGTTTGGGGAAGTGACATTGAGTGGTCTGTTAGACAAGGAACACACACCACACACACACACACACACACACACACACACATACTCCTAAACATACATGCATGCACGCACATCCAAATGCTTGCACAGTTCCAGTAAATGCTTTAATCAGGGCATGTGAGCCCATATAAATTCCCCCATTTCTGACATGGGTCTTTCAGTTTCATTCAAACCGACTGAGTGGGAGGAAGGTGGGGAGATAGAGACAGAGTGGGGGAGGGAGAATGGGAGTTTAAAGAAGTGAAGCTTTCCTTTTGCACTCCCAATATCTGACGGTGTCTTATCATTTTTGTCTTTCGACGAAATCACTATCAACACAACCCTGTTCATTCCAAGAAAATCTCCCCGTTTTGGCTTTTCATCAATCCTCCCTTCATCCATCCATTCAACCTTTTACATGACTGGACAACATGTTCAATATCTGGTCAAATGTTATGTTTTGACCATATATGGTGCTTGTTTCTTCACATTAAAGCAGAGGGGTGACTACATAGTGGCCGTAATCCATTCGGCTGCTACCACAGTTGAGTCTTGCCCCCACTCGATCTGTGTCAATAGAGGAAGTTATGTATCTGCTGTTTCCTCTTTTCAGTCATGAGTTTCTGTAGCATTTGACAGCCCTCCCGCGCTCTCGACCACCGGCCTCACAGCCCACGCCACCCAGCATTAACCAATAGGCAGGTGGCCATGACTGCTCTTCTTGTAAAGAGTCACAAAGAAAGAAAAAAACAAGCTTGAGAAAAAAGCATCATGATTCAGCTCTGCTAGTAATGGTGCAATTGTTTCTGTACACATTGAGCAGGCGGTTATAATAAATAGGCGCAGTGAAACAACACTTCAGGGAAAGTGAGAATAAACACCCAAACATGAGCAGTCGGGGGAGTCATCGGTGCTGAAACTGACCCTTTTCATGTATGATGATCAAAGGGGAACCCCAGCAGCAAACGGAGATTTTGATTCCAGATGGCTGCACATCATCCCCTTTGGAAAAACAGCATCACTTTTTTATTTTCTTCATTTCTATAAAACAAAGCTGGTGCACATATGATAGAATATATTCATATTACACGTAATGCATCAAACATCAGCAAAAAACATCTACTCTGAGATGAATTGCTCTGTTTATGTTTTGCACTCACGTTGTTGACTGTTTCCTACCTTTTCTGACCCCGCTGCAGAGGGCTCATGCATGTTTGCATCATTCAGTGTGACCCAAAGCCCCTCCCTGCTGAAGTTCTGATATAATGCATGGATTTACAGTAAAAACAATCTGTGTCCTCCCTTCCTTGTATCGCTGCCATGGTGCTAAGCTCATTTATCAGGAAGGTGACACATCTTTCACTCATGTCCTCTAATTGTCTTTTTCCTTTTTCTCTCCCTCTTTAGACCTGCACTTCTTTTGAAATGAGTGTTTTATTGTTACGGCTTTAAGGAATATACAAAAAGCCATATTAGCCACAGTTGTAGCAAAAAAAAAACCCAAACAAATTACATCATCTTGGTCATGTCACATTAGTCCATAAAATTCTCAGTCTAGAATCAAACTTGTGCTCTTCACTCATTTTCTCTGTCAGTTTTTCTTCTATTAATCTTTACATCGGTACTAGTGGTCGACCATCTTTCATGAGCACAGGAACAGGAAATTGATCAGGATCAGTTAGTTTTGCAACATTTCTGTGTAAAGTATGTGGCAGCACTTCTGCAATGTTTTCCTCTAAAATGGGAGATGACTTGTGTGGGAGAAAAGCAGTGGTTGAGACCCTCCCAATGATGTGGCAACTAAAACTAAAAACACACACAGTGACACGGAGTATATTGAGAGTTGGATTTTATCAGCATCCTTATCAGCTGTTTTGTGCCGGCTAAAAGGCTCTTCAATTTCCTCTGTTTCCTGTCATCTCCATTATATTTAATCTGGTTGAAGAGTTGAGCACCTGAAATCATGACTGTTTACAACTTACCGTCGAGAATGTCTTTTGATTTGATGCCCACTCATGTCTCACGTCGCCCATTCACATCCACCAAAGAGAAAACGTAAAGTGCAGTGACATTAACCTACTTTTACACACAAACCTGTTTATCTACATACACAGTAGGAGGACACCCACACAAACTGTCACGTAAACACACAGATTCAGAAATTAACAATGCATGTGGGAAAAAAAACCCACCAATGAATCCCTTTTACTATTTCTAATTGTGGTTTAGTCATTCAGTTTTGTGGTTGTTTTTACAGCCACTGTTTGTGATTAGTGTGTTTTCCTCATTTGGATGAACATAATACTTTGATTTGAAAAAAATATAATAGAAATACATTAGTAGCTTCCTGAAATTTAACCTTGTAAAGGTTTAATTTATTAAACGTGGAGTTAAATTAGATTGTGGATTAAATTACAATGATGCATAGTGTATGGTGTTCCTGTTATGCTGGTACACACAAATGCATGCATTTATATACAGATGGTTTCAGTTGTTCTTTTACAGTTTTTGTCAGTTTTCTCATACTTATTTCATGCAAAGTCCACTTTTTAAATAAATACATAAACACAGTTTTAGGAAATTTGAACCAAATGTTAAAAAAGCAGAATATGAAAAATACATTAATAATATTAACTCTTAACATTTTAAGTAATAAAAATTCTGTTTTAAATAAATTGTTTGCTTTAAGTACATTATGTATTTGTACATAATATACCCTTCAGTGTCATTTACACACAAATGTACTTCAGAGTATCAGTGACACAAAATAATTCACTGTTTTGTAACATTGGACAAAAATGGCATGTTTCAGGGATGTAGGGAATCAAATTTATAATCTGTTTCTCAAAACTATAGTTGAAATGACTAATGATATTATTATTTTAGGATTCTTGTGCACAAAGTTGTAATTAATATATTATCAGCCACAGTCGTATTCAACTTTTTATCACATCCTTTCTCAACACTACACGGAAATATAAATAATTCTGCAACACCTAACCTGTAAATAAAATTTGTAGTTATTTTCTAAAAGTGTAAATATTCAAAGGAACATTTTTAAACAATTCCAGGGACAATTTATATTTAGACCTTATTCCTGACTTGATTTGCTCTTCTTCGTGACCTTCATATCTGCGTTACCACTGAGCAAACAAATAAAATACTGTGCTTGACGAATTACACTTTATCACTCTTTCATTTTTCACTTTTTCCACTCACTGTCACTCTGAGAGGAAATGAGCCTCATTCAATTCATTTCACATGTACTGTACAAAAATTAAACGTCAGTCTCTTGCATATTAAATGATAGTTCTGACACAGAGTATGAGTCGCCCACGCACCGTGACACTCCACCATTCACACACACACACACAGAGTTGTGGATTGTTGGGGGTAGAAACTGCTGACCAGATAAGGAGCTGAAGGAGAGGGAGAATAAAGTGTGAAACCACTCTGTCAGCATTGCCTTTTCTCTCACATCTGTGTGTGTTCTCCATCTTAGGGTGAAACTCCCTTTTGGTGATGCTAATGATAGCGCTGGCTGCTACCACATCTCTCCCTCAGACATCTGCGCTCACGAACCCACACACTGACACAAACATACATACACCTGCAAGGACTTGTGCTACTTCCTGTCACTGGGTGCATGTGTTCACCTCTTGCTCGATTGCTCTGTTTATCTCCTAGTCGTCATGTCACTGCTCCTCTCCCTTCTCTTTTTCTGTCTCCCCCGTCCTCTCCCCTTGTAACTTAACTCTCTCTACTCTTGTTTCATGTCTCCTCGCTAACACAGATTGTTCGAGGCTGGGACTAGATTTTCCTGTCTTAACCTCCCCTCCTCTGTGCTTTATCTTTCAAAGTATCTCTACACCCACTCCCAATTCACTCACTCATTCTCCTGTGTTTCGCCTCCTTTTCTTGTAAGATTTCTAAGAATATGTGTGTTTTTAGAAAACATGCCTCCCTCATGTTCCTTTTCTTGTCTCTTCTCAAATCTCAGACCGTTTTCCTCTTTCCAACCTCAGATTGATTTCTTTTCCTGCTGTAGATCTCTTCCTTTCACTGTGTCAGAAAAGTTGTGAATTACAGTCACCAAATACAAATAAAACAAAATAAATGTGTACATTTCATTTCAGTAAGGAAACTATTACAGTTTTACATTGAATCATCGGTTTCAGAGTGGTAAAATGGTTATGCTCATTGCAGAAAGGAAAACAATAAAAAAGAAATTGCGCAAAATGAAATATAAATATATGAACAAATGTGGAAAATTGTTTGAAAATTCCACCCTGCGTGTGTTTGAAAACTTGGTGCAACACTGACTAAACAGGTACCAATAGTAATTTGTTCATTGTTTAGTACATTAAAGTTTTAAGATTTAAAAATGGTACCAGTTGTGACATTCTGGGCCAATTCTGATCTTTTTTTTTTGTTTTTGTTGTAATATGTTTCCCCCTTTGTGACAGAGAAACAGAGAAATTCTCTTTATATAAACTTAAGTGGAACATTTTCAACCTTCTTTTCAATTAACACAAATTCAGATTACATTTATGAGGCAATCATGAATACAATACAACAGATAAACATCGGCCACCGTCGCCACTTAATTTCATTTTATTAGTCAACAAGACAGATACTAATTTTTGGATATTGTGCCAGTGCATCCCTACAAAAATCATATTCAGAATTGTGCACAAAAATATGATTCCTATGATTGAGCGGTTTGGTTTTATACACTTCAAGCAATAAGATAATCGTCATCTGGGGTCAAATTAGTCTGTTCCTTTTTTGTAGAAATGGCAAATAGGAATAAAGTCAAGTAAAATCTGTCAGTTAACCTTAATTTGTTCTCAAGAAATCACCTTCATTTGCAATGACATCAAGTTGAATTAAAACAACCAGAGAAACTTCACAAAGAAAGGTCATAATAGAAACTTTCAAAACCATAAAATGCAGTGTACACAGTTTCATACAACAGCTCTACATGATGGTTATATCGATTCTGAATTGTCCAAATAGTAATCCATAAATATTACCATATTATGTGAAGACATTTCTTAAAAAAAAAAAAAAACATGCATGTTGCCTTATAGGGAAATTCTAAGTGTAAATGATGACAACAGTGAGTGGTTATTGTAGGACAGAGTGTAAACACTGCATGTGCACCCAAATGTGTGTTGATAAGCTGATAATCATACTGGTGTTCAGGTCTGGCATGCAAACGGGCTGCTGTTGTAGCTCACAGCGGAGTGTTGTGGTGTGGGAGGGCGAGGGGATAAGGGCCTCCACTCTGCCAGCCAAATGAATAATGTAATGTGTTCTTGGAACTAAGACCACAGTGTGCGCATGCGTGCACACACACACACCATAATGCCCCAGTTACAGTAAGGACAGAGGAGGGCTCAGTGCAGGGGCTTTTGTCTAATAAAACCCAGAACAAAGTTTGGATCCACCGAGCTAAGATGGACCTCTGTTGTTTTTCATCCTCGAGCCTTAGTGCAGCCGTTCAACTTATCACAATCATGTCTCGAGTCTTGTCTTTGACAAATTCAAATCCTAATTCAAATGTGATCCGGCTTCGTCTGTTTTTATATCTCCTGGTAAGATGCAAATGTCCCATCCAAGGGGAACAGTTGAGCGGGTGGGGCTTTTGTTTTGTCTCCCAGCAGGGATGTAGTATTAGCAGAAGACCTGGGTGTTTTTGTGTGCAGTCACTGTTCGTGTTACTTGCAATCATTGCTTATAGAGGTTTAATTCTACTACGGACTGGGAGGCCACTACCATGGATATGGGGCCCCATGAAAATAAATAGCACTTTGGACCCCACAACTTCAACTCATACAAACCCTGAAAATATAATACCATACAAGCAGGAAACAATATTCTCCTTACAATAAATTGAATGATTTTGTGTAAGATTGAGAAGAAAGGTGTAAGCCATCTTCATATAATTTAACTTTAATTTTATATAATACATTTTTTTACATTGATATACAAAAAAAAAGATATAGATAACTTACTAAATTTCACTTGGTCTGCCTTTTTCTCTTCTCTCATATGCTTCTTCCTCATCATCTGTATTCCCATTAGTGGCAATGTCTTTCAGTTCTCACTCCACCTCCACACTTCTACCTGGTAAAACACTGTCACTTACACATGGACCTGGCTCTGCAGAATGCAGTGATACACTTGATAATACATCCCTAATAGCAGTCAAAATAATATCATGACTAAAACTGTCCAGCATCCAATGAGTAATGTAGGTTGTTTCTGTTTTATCCATGGATTATTGTATTGTATGTATTATTATATAACATATGGTTTGTAGAGCAAAAATGTCATACAAGAACTCACCTTCTTCAGATATGCACCTTGTTTTTAATTTGATCGTGTATAATATCCTTTATATGTTGTATATATTTCTTCTATCCGTGGTATAGATTTGGCCCTTTGTACATTTTCAGTATTTCTTTGTATTTTTGTATATTTTCAGTATTTTTCAGTATATGTTTTCAGTAAAATTTCCTGTGATAGTTTTTATATACTCTTTCTTTTTGCACTTCAAGAATTTACTGCTATACAGAACAGAACCCCTAAAGTTAAATTCTATTCTATTCTATTCTCTTCTATATCAGTGGGGAGACCTGGATTTTATAATTTTTTTGCCAAAACACAAAACAAAACTAATGCAAAGAACAAATACTCATATTATTGCCATGTGAAGCAAACAGTCTTTTACGGTGATAGGTAAATTATTTTAGTAAAAAAAAACAAAAAAAAAACGTTCTACTATTTTCTAAGGCCCCTGTCAGTCATGAGGTCTTAGAATCATCATGACTTTTCGCCCTCTGATTACAGTTCTCGACATGGTTACTGTCATCCCCCTTCTTCCTCCTCCCCTACTCTTCCTCAGTAAAGGTGTCCCAGTTCTACACTCCACTCACTACCCCCCCCCCAAAAAAAAAAAGAAAAAAGAGGGTGAATAAGAGTGACTCCCCTTACCCTTAACCTTTCTTTCACACAGAGAAGAAAAGTGTTGAGAGGAGGACGAGTGTGGAGGAGAAACGGTATGAGCTTGAATCTTACTTTCCATCTGTTTGGAGGCTTTGATGTTTTTTAGCGTCGTGGTTGTTGTGCATTGTGATTTGTTATGTTGTGGTTATGAAAGTATAGGTTTGACTTATTGATGTGCAGGAATATCAGTGTTGCATTTAGCAGAGTTCAACACACCTACAAAAGCATACACAAATTCTGTTAATCACCATAAAAACTCAAATACACTGTAAAATTTCATTTTACTTTCAGCACATTTACAATTTTATACACATACAGGTGCAATATAATTAACACGTGAAATGTAAAGTTGGGTGCACATTTTAAGTTTTTCAGATTTCACTTTGCAGTACTTTCATGCACTGAGGAAACCTGACAACACACGCAACCATAGTGCTCACTTTAACCAAAACATATGCACACAGTCACAAACACACACATGCACAGGCGCTTTGGAAAACATCTGACATCAGAATTCATAAAAGCATTTCTCCTTCTCAGCCACAGTTTTCTGTGAATAGTATAAAGTCATATTTTCCCCCTTAGCACTGGAGCCTGATATAATTGAGGTGGACTGGGAAAACTTACAGACTTTAACGGAAAATAAGAGCCATAAAAATAATACTAACAGCTCTAGTTCCAGTCATCGCACGCTCTGAATGTGTGCAGTGGGATTTAATAATATATGGTGATAGATACTACAACCTTCCACTCTGAAGAATAAATCTTTGTGTGTAGGTTTGGTCAATCCTGCAGCTGTCATTTTCCTGGCCTTCCCACAAGTTTGTCCCTTTTTTTTTTTTTTTTTCATTCAACAGTTGCTCTCAGTCGTGGTGATGGCATTGGACAGTGTTCTTGTATTTAAGTTTCCATTTCCTCTTCAGTAAAAACGAATCCGTGGCGGATTCTCTCCTATAAATATCACATTTGATTTGTGTTTTTTGGTGGTCTTCTTCTACCAAAGCCATCTAAGCTAGATGGGTTTGAGGTTTGGTTGTTTCTAAAGAGTACAAACAAAATAAAAGTCTTCAAATACTATCTGTGCTTTTTGAAGTCATGATTAAATCCACATTGTTAAAAGAGAGGAAGAGTGTGCAAATAATGAAAGCGAGGGATGAGGAAACCGTAGAGTTGCAGAGGAGGTGAATTCCTCTATCGTCGTCGACAAAAGGAGTGGGAGGTGAGAACAAAAAAAAAAGAGAGATAATAGAAACAATTGTTGGAAGTGTTTGACATCTAGACATCAGCAGTTTTAGCGCATAAAAGTGATTTTTAATGTTTCGAAACACTTTTCTAAAAGCGTTTTCTGTGGTTGTGTGCTTTGGCAGTTTTACAGACGACATGTAATGACACACCCGAAGCCAAACACTGATATGTGACCTTAAAGTTCTGATCCTGAATTAACATGAATAAACTCAGAATAACACTGCAAACATGTTGATGAGCATGTGCTTGTGAAATAACATTATTTTGTGTGTAGAGACAATGTGCTTGTGGTGTGTCCCTGTGGGCTGTTTTAACATTAGTTACAATGTGTTGCAAGATTCAGCAACTTATGCAGACATGTCTATGGTTACCAGCGAAAAACAGAAACAGGTTTACAGGGGCAGAAAAAGGGGGGATATCAACACTGTGCAGTTAGAGTGTATGTGAAGTGTACATGTCATGATGTGTCATTATTAGGTGACTCAGAGACAGACCGGAAAACTGATGGGAATCATTGTAACTACTTACTATTTTCCGAATACGTTTGAGTTCAAAGGAATATGCCTAAAATAAGAAGCTTGAACCACCAACCACCCATGATGCTTTTTTTTTTTTTTTTTTTCGTAGTGCGCCGGAAATTTAATGTGCGTTGTGTGCTCCTCCTATAACCCCTTTGTGTCTGACTTGTATGCACTGCTTTACCAAAGATAATTTTGTACGTCTTTTGTTTTACTGCTTTTGGGATTAATTGGATTTTTTTTTTTCTTAACGGAGCATAAAATGATATGCAGATGTAAATTTCTGCTGATTATAAAACACCAGAAATGTATTTATCTGCAGATTCATTTACTGACGCTGATTCAATCCTGCAGGTATTTATGCACAGATTTTTCACAGGGGTCTCCTCTGTCTCCAATGACCCCCTGTATATTTTATAATACTGTGATGTAAATGTAAAAAGAGACAGCAAGAGGCAAGGGAAAACAGGTCCATTAACATCCTCTTTTGTTTCTTTATCAGTCCTATGCACCAACGCGTGTCATCTTGGCTGCTTAAAGTTAAAGAGACACAATAAAAAGAAAAGCAACAGGTTATTTTACCTATTTGTAGTAGAAGCTATGTTTTTTTTTCATCACACTGATGTGTTATAGGTCAACATCTCAAAGGAAAAGCAGTCTGTACCATTTTCTCTGTGTGGTACAACTTAATGTGGTTTAATTCTCATATTGGAGCTATTTGAATGTTTGTTGCTGGGTGTAATATGAGTCAGAATGGCAATATGATTTTGGTTCTTACACAGGTGTTTGATTTTTTCTGGTTTTTGAACCGACTTAAAAAGTAGTTGAGTTTTGGTATTTCTTATGTGTTTTGGTTGCATGTGCAGATTTCCTTCCTGTCAGTCTCACAGGTGTCGTCTGATATTACACATAAATTAATGTAAAGGTTGTGTACCATGAATCTGCTGTCCCATAATACCCATACACCTGCCGGCTGCCATTCGAACAAAGCAGAGGTCGACAAGGAGATCATGTTTATCGGAAAGTGTTCGGAAAATGGGCCGTTGGGTTTAGGAGAGAGGGGGCGCGTAGGCGACCGGCGGGGGGAGGGGTATCTGTGAACCTGTAATTGCCAGTGTGCACCCTCTTTTTGATATAACAGGAAGAGAGTAAGTGAAAGAATGTGTGAAAGAGGCAGACATCCCCAAGGATGAACGCTTAACCCCGACTTCTGACAAAGAGATCAGACCTTTGAGCTAGACGCCTGAGTGTGGAAGAAAATCGGAAAGAAAAGCGGTGTTCAAAGAGAGAAGGAAGGCGAGGGAGAAGACTTGTAAAGAGTAAAAAAGATGGATGCCAAGAGACACACACTGCCTCGCCTCCAGCTGACTGTGCCAATACCAATTAAAACGGGGAAGGTAGGGTCACATTTTAGACCTCTGGAACTTTAACACATCCTATAATTGGTAGAAAAGTTTGTTAATTTTTTTTTTTTTTTTCTTTACACAAAGCCTAAAATAGTTTTTAAAACGTAGTACTTATTTGCCTTGTACTTTTGCTTTTTCCATGGTATGGGTGGAGTACTTTTATCTGTGTTTTAAATAGGCTGGCGTTAAGATCATCATCACATAACAGGTTAAATCTAACAATAGTGGGTGGGGGGAGCCACAGACTGGCACGCAATGTGTGTGTGTGTGTGTGTGTGTGTTCCTGCTGCTGTGCGTATGTATTTAACAGGGTGTGTTTTGGAGCAGGTTATGCAGGTGGATGTACTGTCGTTGTGCAGAGCCCTCTGGGCACGGTGTGAAAACTGCTGGATGGCCAGGGGGCTGCCAGTTGCTATGGGAGGGAGATGAAGGGCAGGGAGGGGGGAATCTGGAGGGTGAGTTGTTTGTGGAAAATCTGGTCTGCTCAGGTGTGTTAGCAATATTGTTGAGCAGGTATAGTGTGGACAGGGTGAGGTGCGAGCTTAGGGAGCCGAAGAAGGGAGTTGTTGGGTCTTATTACCAGCAGGCCTTGTTAAGTCTCACAAAAGGAAATAAAAAAGTTAGTTTCTTCACTCACGACGTTACGACATATTATGTTTAATCCACCACAAAGAAGTTTCTTGTAAAGACCTTTACTTCTATCGAAGACGAAGAGTGAGTTGAAAAAAAAAAGAAATCTAATAACTCTACTGTATATTCTGTAGAAAAACAGGTTTTCTGTCTTTCTGTATGACGTATGTTTATTCCAGTCCTCATAAAGGTTGCAATTTTTCTTGCAGTTTTTTTCCTTCCTCATTCTTGCTCTGGTACTCCCCCCTTTCACCCACTCTAGCCTGTCACTTCCTCCATGTCTCGCTTGTCTTCTCTTTGTCGTCCATTAGTGACTCTCTTTCTTCTCCAGGTATTTTAATCAAACGGCTAATGCTATAAAGGGTTCACACAGGAATTAACCTACTGCCCTGTGCTTACACCACCTACATTGCGTAATCTTGCTGCATCCTTTCTGCACAGCCATTATCGATTATTCTCTTCTTCTTGCTTTTGTATTTTGCCTCTCCCGCTGTCATCTCAGTCGCCTTCTTTGTCTGATTCCCCAACCCCCCCCCCTCTCATTTCACTGGACAAAATCACCACCTCCCACTTTGGTAATCTGGATAGAAACTCAAGGGAGGATAAGAGGGGAGAGTTGATGCTAAGCCTGGTTTAAATTGTCCCTCATGTGAAAGGGAAGTCCTTGTGTAAGTCACACTAGTAGGCTATTAGATGTACTATTAAAGAATTTTAATTGTGTAAATGACTAGAAGGTTGGTCCCTCGTTCTTAAAAAGTGAAAATATATCTAATAATCAGGATTTTACGAAAGTGCATTGTGACTTGATGCTGGTATCTCTTACTTCCACTTACCTGACCTTCCTTTCTTTCATTCAGGTGGCAATGTCTCCAGGAGAGGACGGTCTGATTGGGATCCCCTTCCCGGAGCACAGCAATGAGCTCTTGTCCCATCTGAATGACCAGAGGAGGACAGGGCTCTTGTGCGACCTCACGCTGACCTCCCGTGGAGCACGCTACCCAACTCACCGCTCCGTCATGGCCGCTGTCAGCCTCTACTTCCGGCGGCTCTTCGGGGCAGAGGAAGGGGGGGGTGAGGGCGGGGGAGGTTTCAGCGTCTGCCAGCTGGACTGTGTGGCACCAGATGCCCTGGATGCTCTGCTGGAGTTTGCCTACACCGCCACACTGACCATCCCCAGTTCAGGAATGAGAGATGTGTTGCGAGGTGCTCAGCTGCTGGGCATCCAGTGTGTGGCTGACGCCTGCAGAGACATCCTGGGAGAAACGGTGGAGGCAGAGGCGGAAACAGCAGAGGAGCACAGAGTCCAGCACACCGCCACCGAGAACATGGTGGAGGAGAGTCCTGAGAGGGGATCTCGGAGAAAAACGGACAAAAAGAAGGTGAAAAAAATTGGGTCACATCACAACAACACCTCGGTTTTAAACCCCCCACTACCCGCTTCACCCTTCTCGCATCATTCACCTGCATCCGACAGCCTCCGCTCCCTGCCGTCCACTCAGCCCCCCAGCCCCGAACCGGAAGTCCAGCACCTCAACTCTGGGCAGAACGGCGACCCCAGAGCAATCACAGAGCCAGGCAGGGGGGCAACACTAAACGGTGGGCCACTTCACTGGCTGCAGGAGCGTCCCCGTATAGCCCACCCTCCACCTGCCCCACGCTCCAATGACAAGCTGTCAGAAGATGATGATATAGAGAGTTATGGAGATGAGACCATGCTGATGGGAAGCATATCCATTCCTGCTTCTGGGGTGGATCGAGGGGCGGTGGCATCAGTGGTGGGCCCGGGGAGGAAGAGGAAGTCTCAAACACCCCAGCAGTGCCCAGTCTGCCAGAAGATCATTCATGGAGCTGGAAAACTTCCCCGACACATGAGGACACACACCGGAGAGAAGCCCTTTCAGTGCTCTGCCTGCGGAGTCCGCTTCACTCGGTATACAACTCTTACTTTAACTTACTGTAAAAATATCAACCTTTCTGAGGCTTTCAAAAGTTCATGTGTAAGAAAAGGGCATGTTCATCTTCTTACATGAAGTTTGTGTTGGTTTGTGGTGGTATCAGCTGAACTTGCCTTGGCATGGCCTTTTTTTGTAATTCCTTGCAGAACCAGGTACTATCAGATACTAATTCTACTGTTACCTTCGCTGAGGTTCCAAGTAAGCTGAAACAAATGCATAACTTGACATAAAACTATCCCAATACAGACTGGTTGACAATCACCTCTTTATCAGTATTTGTGTGTCATCATGTTGTGGCATGCAACACCAATGCCTGACTGGCAGGAAACCTCCAAAAACATCAGAGCAAATTTGCAAGCGGGCTTTACAAGTCAGCCACAGATTTGTAGGTGTAAACAATTATATTCTTACCTGAAATATTTTCTCTCTAAAATCATAAGTTACATTTCTAAGTTTTTCTCCACCATCATCACTGCAGTGATGCTGAATATTTCACACTACGTTTATGTTGTGTTGCTATAACAACCAGCAATGAACAAGGAGTACTATCAAAGGTATTGTGATTTACAACAAAAGAGTCTATTCTTTGGGTGTTCAACACATCACAGCCTTGGGGAGCCCAGAGTCTGATCACTGTGAATGGGGTTCTACGGGAGAAGTGGCTCATTTCCCCAAATAAACAAATAATTTGTGGGAAAAATTGGTTTTATAAAATTTGACATCTGTGATGTGATGGTCTTTAACATCTTATCCATAAATTTACAAATGACACATCCACAATAAGAGTAAGAAGAATGAGCTAAATAATAGTTTGACAGTTTGATGTGTTTTGACTGGCAAATCTCATTTCTGTCATGAAACAGAAACACAGACTTTATTCACTTACATTTTATGTTTCTTTACTTCAAAACCAATGTTTAATAAAAAAAAAAAAAAAAAAGTCAATAATGTCACTAAGCTCTGTCAACACAGTTAGGAAATTCACTGTCCTGTAACATAACACTGAGCGAGGTCTGGTTTCAACCAACTCGATATGTAAAGCGTCATGATATAACTTTTGTTATGATTTGGCGCTATAAAGAAAAAAAAAACTTGATCTGATTTGAGTGACACAGGTGACACAAGTCACCAAAACTGAAGCTAATTAGCCACAGGTTAGCCTTCAACAGTCCAGCTAATATTCTAATATTTAGTCAGAATACCTTCAGTGTTATACCTGCTGAGAAGAAGATGAACTTATATTATCAGTTAAAAAGTGGAATTTGTGGATGTTAACTGTCTTCATTTCTATGCTAACACCTGTCACAGTTGCCTCTACACCAGGGGTCACCAATCCTGGTCCTTGAGGGCTACTATCCTGCATGTTTTAGATGTTTCTCTCTTCCAGCACACCTGACGGTCGTTATCAGACTTCTGCAGAGCTTGATGATAGGCTTATCATTTGAATCAGGTGTGCTGGAAGAGGGATACATCTAAAACATGCAGGATAGTAGCCCTCGAGGACCAGGATTGGTGACCCCTGCTCTCCACTCAGACTTCTGTAACCTCACATCCATGTGTCAGTCTGAACTAATGCACCTTTAATATTACTGTTTTCTTTCTTTGCCTCTGTCGTCTTCACTCTCTTCTCTCCCTCTTTTAATCAGGAATGATAAATTGAAGATCCACATGAGGAAACACACGGGTGAGCGCCCCTACCCCTGCCCCCACTGCCCGGCCCGGTTCCTCCACTCGTACGACCTGAAGAACCACCTGTCCCTCCACAGTGGGGCGCGGCCCTTCGAATGCCCACTGTGCCACAAGGCCTTTGCCCGGGAAGACCACCTTCAGCGGCACCGCAAGGGCCACAGCTGCCTGGAGGTGCGCACACGGAGGCCCAGACGTGGACCCGAGCTGGGGGAGGAGGGCAGAGGAGATGGGGGAGGAGGGGGGAGGGAGCAACCCAACTCCCTGGAGTCGCTGTCCTTACAGGCCCACTCCTCGGCATTCCTCCCCCACACCGTGTTGGATGCTGGGAATGGATCTGGCGCCGGCCCTCCGCTGATGTTCGCAGGGGATACTGAGAGGGAGCGGTCCCTGACCCTCCAGGCCCTGGCCCAGCTCGGGTCCCATAGGCTGGCCGGTTACCCAGGGGTCTTCCTGCGAGGTCTGGATCTGCGAGGGGGCCGAGAGGCGGAGGGAGAGGATCCAGGAGGAACCCACGCACTGGCTGCACGAGACAGATGGGCAGATGAAGTGGAAGAAGACAACGGAGACGAGGAAGCCGAGGAAGAGGAATAGTGAAGAGAGAGAGTGTGTATGTGTGTGTGTCTGTGTGGTAAAGCATCCACAGTACAAAAAAAAAAAAAAAAAAAAAAAAATCTCACTCAGGTGGCTGGACTAAAGACCTGCTGCTCCGATATAGAGAGCTCTTAAAAAAAGATATTAAAAGAAAAAAATGGAAAACGGGTTTTCAGAAATATTTTAAACGTTTGTCTGTTGGCTCTTGGCATTTGATTTATTTGACTTTTGCTTCTTGTTTGCTGTTTAATTGTATGTGTTTTAGGTTTGAGCTGTTTCTTTTGATTTTATTTTTCTAGCTGGACATGTGTGAGTTGAGTGTGTGGTTTCTGGGATGACTTTCATTTTCACTATGCAATCTAAAATCCGGAGCTGCAAAATGGGAACTATTTGAAGATGTATATTTTAGTTACAACAAAATATATTGATTCAGGTGCAATTCAGTCATATCATCTTGAAGTTTGTGTACCTACTGCCCTCTGGTGGTGATCAGTGGAAATGCAGTCTAATCAAACTGGTTCTGTGCATTGTAAGCAATAATGTTCTTTGTGTCTTTCTTGATAGGGACAAATGATCTTTGCTTTGATTTGGTGCTTATACCAAAGATTTTAGATTTTAGTTTACTTTTATTCTCAAATCTCTTAAGTTAACAGGAGAGGAGAGAGGTGACTTGTAGCCAATGTTGGGTTTGAAGAACTTAAAGCTCTTCCCAACTGTTTTGATAGCCATGAGAAAGAATCTGCTTCCATATTTGAGTGTTTCAGAGCTGTAGTGCTCTGTAACAAATGCCTGACCAGAAAAGACAAAGTCTGGGTCGATGAGATGAGTATGTTGAAGACAATTCTTCTTTTCCCAAAGGCTGTGGATTTCAGTCTTTCAATGCACTCATTTGGTTTCCTTGTATGAAAAAAATGGAAAGGGGCAAAGAAGGGGTGAATGAGCTGGCTTGCCCCTTTTTTCTGTATTTATTTATTTATTGTTATTTATTATGGCTCTTCTGCTGACATTTTGTGAGACCTAATCCAGGACTAGACTCAGTGGCCCTGATGTCACTGTTTTATTTAGTCTTCATAAGTCTTACAAGAAGCTGCATTGCGCTAAAGATTTTGGCCCAACATCTCCATGTACCTAAACGCCTTTCATGAGCTGCGTGTCTTCTTTTGGTGATTCTTCCTCGAATGCATTCTTTGCACATTTAACCCCGTCAGGTTACTGCAATAACACATTCCATCCTCCGGGGGGATAGCGAGAAGGGAACATAGCAAAGAAGAAGAAGTCAGGGGGGTTAAAACCTTCAATGTAAGGGGAATAGAAAGTGACTTTGCTGTTTGAGTCAACATAGTACTGTATCACATGTAAATGCATGGCAGTTCTTATTGATCGGCCACCGCTGCGTCTAAAGGGGCCATTACTTTTTTGAGTCTTCCTTCTTCGACCAAAATCCTTTTTTCTTTTTTTTCTTTTTTTTCTTTTAGTTTTATCAGATTTTTTGGTAAATAGCCAGGAGGCCAGTGCATTTGAGTCCTGTCAGGGGTTGTAATGCTTTAATGGCTCAGAATGACAGCATTTTGCTTTTTATTTTCAATTCTCTTGAAACCCATGTAGTCAGAACCTGCTGTAGCAGCTGTGCTGTTTTGGCCTTGTGTGCACAATCCGCTCCTTGTTGTGTAGTAAATCAACTTATTTTCCAGTTTTTTTGCACTATGAGATTTGAGAGCTTTACGCCTTTTGTCTGATCTTCGAATATCTAGTCCATTAACTCACTTGGTACCATTTAAGATTGTGATTGAAATAGACAATACTTCTTTTAAACCCAAATACATTGAATACTAGTCCTTCTGCATATTAGTACAGAGTTATTGTAAAATAATATATATCAATATATATTGGGATGAAGTTGCCTTAGATTTTTTTTTTTTTTTTTTTTTGTCGTGCTGCAACTATTCTCAGGAAATCTTGAGCAATGCACTAAGTGATTATATAAAATATAAATGGGAAGAAATTGTTTGGTGCTGTGGAGTAATTTACACTCAGCTTGCAAATGTAAGGCCAGTAATAAAAAAAAAAAAAAAAGAAAAAAAAAAAGATGACTATAGACTGTAGCTTTTGCATTATCTCATTAGAGTGAAATGTGAGGTAAACATAGGCAAATCTTAGCAATGATTGTAAGTTACTGGCCTTACTGGAACCTGTCCTACTGCTATGACATTATGACAGGTGGTCCTATGCATGAAGGGTGTTGATGCTCCCTGTCAGAGCTTTGTGAATGAATGAGAGTAAACTGATGCCAGCTGTGAAGTGTATGTTTCTGTGAGCTGTTCTTTTCTTGGCTTTCGGTGAAGGGACACGGAGTCTGGTCTGAATAGAGACTCCGCTATCAGGGATACATTTTTGTCTTTCAGTTTTTAGTGGACCTTCTCAGAGATGTCATTTTCCCACCATTTGTTTCAGTCAATGTAAAGAAAATAAATAAAGATATCTAAGCTTGCTCTTTGGTGTCCTTCAGTTGGTTTGTACATTTAAAAAATGCAAACATTCATCATATATTTCATTTTATGCAAATTCTCATAATGAACTCAAGTACTGAGGGGGTTTTTAAATGTTTCTGAGACCACCATCTTTTTAAGACTGCTGATTGGGAAAATATTACATCAGTAGTGGATCTAGAATATTTTACATGCAAGCAGTTTTTGCAGTGTTGCATGGGAGAATGGGTGGGTATGTAATTGAATTAAACAGAAATACTGTTCATAGTTACATCATCTGTTGGAGTGAAGCATCAAAACATGCACATCTGAGTCTGAGTGCCAGGTAATATTACAAAGGTTGAATAAAAAAAATAAAAAGCATATCAAAAATGTATTCCAGCCACAATATTTCAAACAGAATTGCTTTCCTTTACTCTTCTAGAAAACATATACAGAACTGTCTAAAATATCAAGTCCCTTGGTGTTATCTGATCAATCATCTTATAAAAACACAAATAATAATAAATATAACAGGAATATGTGTATTTTTGTAGGATAATTGATCATTTGGGGGTATTTAAGATGATTACTCTAAATATTTTTCTCTACAAGTTTGAAGAAGAGCAGCACTGCTACAATATATTCTATTCTATTGCCAAATATACACACACACACACACACACA
This sequence comes from Sphaeramia orbicularis, assembly GCF_902148855.1. NCBI lineage: Eukaryota > Metazoa > Chordata > Actinopteri > Kurtiformes > Apogonidae > Sphaeramia > Sphaeramia orbicularis. The sequence goes on along the minus strand of NC_043972.1, from coordinate 34,383,859 downwards.
CACGCATACACACACACACACACACACACACAAATATAATTTATTTATTTTTTGCATTTCTTTTTAAGACTAGTATTCAAAAAAAAGAAAAACTGCAGCTCTTAAAAAGTAAAAGTCTTTATAGCAAAATTAAAATTTAATTATAAGACAATAATTACCCCTAAGACATAGAGGAATAGAGGAATGAAACACTTTTCAAATTGCTTTTGGTTAATGTATTGTTTGTTTGAGAACTTTGTGGATATAGTAGAGGTCTGTTTTTACAGAACCCCCACCATATACGACTAAGATCTCACTAAAACCTGTTTAAGGGAACATTAAACTACTTATGGTCTATTTCATTGTACATGACAGTGACCCTCGCGACCTATGAATGACTTCCTCATCGGTGCTTCGTATGCGCACGTGACACACTGTATCCGTGCGTGCACCTGGCTCGGATGTGACGCAGAGGGTTAATCCTATTAGTTTAATGAAGCTGAAGTCCTCTGACTGTTGGATATTCGGCTCTTTACACGCTCTTAACGGTACAGTTTAGTGAGGTGTACAAGTGTGAGGTGAGGTGTTGTTTTTTTTTGTTGTTGTTGTTGTTTTTTCTTTTTCCTGCAGGATGCTGCCTCGGCGGATGCTGTGGGGCCCTGTGGGGCGTCACGTCACTCTGCGTGTGACCTACAGCACAGCAGCTCAGCCACAGGTAGGCCTGCACCCAAAGGTGCACCCACACTGTCACAGAAGAATGACATGAATGTCTGCGTCAACAAAGATGTGTACGAGCAGGCGACGAGAAAGGCAGGGTTTCAGATTGTAGATAAAATATGTACAGACACAATGAAGAGGATTTAAGTAGAAATATCACCATAAAAAGAAACGGGAAAACAGTAAATCATATATATTATGGAATTCAGTGTTTTTGACATATTTGTACAGTACATGTTCAAATATTTATAAAACACTAAATACTAAAGACAACTTTTTTATTTTTAATGATGATGATAATAATAATAATAATAATAATAATAATACCTATTATTTGGTGCCTTCCTAAACCGAAGGTTACCTTACAGGACATAAAAGAACAGTAAAAAGACCAACAAGATTTGCAGCCATTGGAATCTGGTATCACATTTCATCAGGCAGGTTTTGAGTTTTGATGTACAAAGGCTATATACCTATTAGGGTATTTCTGAAAAGGGTGCATGAATTGTTCAACTATATGTTGAGTTGCATGTTAATGTAATTTACAAAATATATGACTATTTCAGCAAGTAATTTTGACATATGTTACATGAGGTAAATTATTATCACATAGAGTATATTCATCTTCTGGATGTATGACGATATAAGTTTATAACTTGTATATACTCTGAAATATTTGTACATGTTACAGGACTAGAGATGACAATATATTGTCTTTTTACAGTGTCTAATGGATTTCATGCAGTGCTGAACTATTTTATTAGACCACCACTCAGTGTAAGGTTTATTCCACAGCTGCCTAAATTATTAACAGCATCGGAAATTACCAAAGTTATTTTTTATGTTTCTGTAGGTTAATGGTTAATACACCAGTATGTGGAAGCTCTTTCACCAAAATCATATTTTTTATGCTAAAATATCATTATCACTGTTATCCATGAAGTTTCACATTTACTGTTTCACAAAAAAAAGGAAAAAAAAAGAAAAAATAGTGAGGGCCCAGATTTCTTGATTAAGATGTCGAATTGTAGTCATTTATTTTCATAACTGAACAGAAAAATAGTTTTCATGGTTGAATGCCATGCTTGATTCATTTGTGACTTCTCAGAGAAGCCCAGTGAATCAGTTCAAATCTGGGAATAAAATGATAAATTCAGTATGAAATTCTTCATTATGGGTCAAAATGCTCACTGAAAATGAAAGAATAAATGCTAGCACTTCATGATGCTAGATGGTCTCTGAGACAAATAGGGAAAGATGGTCTAATACATTTCTGAAACACTGTACGGTATATAATTTGTATGTACCTACATGTACATATATGTTATCAGTTTGTATTTACATATAAATTACCTACAGAACACGAGTAGTTCATATAATGCATTTGTGTTTGGTTTTGTCTGTCTATCAAATTCTGTTTTTGTCCTTAGTTCTGGCTCTAAACAATTGTTTGTTATTAGTAGACTCTGTATGTTCCAACTACAATACAATTGTGAACATCCTGAATTTAAAATATTTATTTATAATAATGAACAAATCTAAATTATGTTGTTCTTTTTTTAATTTTACAACAGAAGATCCACATACTGCCCTAATGAATATAGCTCTGTAAAACAAAACATATGAGGAGTCCTCCTACTTGTGTAAATGATATGTAATAATGCTTTTCCAATTTCCAGTTTACATGCATCCAGCTTTAAATTAACATTATTTCATTGTTTCCCTTCCTTTCATTTCTGCTGACACCAGAAGCCAAAAAAGACCAAGTTTGGACCTCTGAGTGACCAAGACCGGATATTCACCAATTTATATGGACGTCATGAGTGGAGGTGAAAAGATTTTAGAAATGATACCCTTTATTTCCTTTGTAATGATCTGAAGCTCAGTCGAATTTCACCCTTTCCTGTCTCTGTTTCTTTTTAGACTGAAAGGAGCAGTGAAACGAGGAGACTGGTACAAGACTAAGGAGATAATACTGAAGGGACCAGAGTGGATTTTGAATGAGGTGAAAATCTCAGGGCTTCGGGGCAGAGGAGGGGCAGGATTTCCCACCGGCATGAAGTGGAGCTTCATGAACAAACCTGCTGATGGCAGGTAGGAGCAGGGAGGTGAAGGGGAACCAGGTTTCACCACCCCAATGACGCTGTCACATACCTATCTACACCTTTTAATCACACTTTGATGAAGATTGTGCATTCCCTGCATTTCCTCCTAGACCTAAGTATCTGGTGGTGAATGCTGATGAGGGAGAACCTGGGACATGTAAAGATCGTGAGATAATGCGTCATGACCCTCACAAGCTGATAGAAGGCTGTCTGGTGGCTGGAAGAGCTATGGGAGCTCGTGCTGCATACATCTACATTAGAGGAGAGTTTTACAATGAGTCATCAAACCTACAGGTACTTGAATGAACACACCAGCACTCTGTATGTATACCATGTGGTGTTTCTAGTTATTTATATCTTTCTCACCAACAGGTAGCCATTAATGAGGCTTATAAAGCAGGATTAATTGGGAAGAATGCCTGTGGCACAGGATATAACTTTGATGTTTTCGTGATGCGAGGAGCTGGAGCCTATATTTGCGGTGAAGAGACAGCTCTTATTGAGTCACTTGAGGGTAAACAAGGGAAACCCCGACTCAAGCCACCTTTCCCCGCAGACATAGGTGAGGTCAAAGCCCCACAAACAACTCCTACATCCCGTCTCTTACATTGTTGATTGTGGTGTAAGAAACTGTGAAATACAGTTATAATGTAATTAGAGTACTTAGGTGGTTATTCACTGCTTTTACCTCCCTCTCCCTAAAGGGGTGTTCGGGTGCCCGACAACCGTTTCCAATGTGGAGACAGTTGCTGTGGCACCAGCCATCTGTCGCAGAGGTGGAGCCTGGTTTGCCAGCTTTGGTAGAGAGAGGAACTCTGGAACAAAACTGTTTAACATCTCTGGTCACGTGAACATGCCGTGCACGGTGGAGGAGGAAATGTCTATTCCTCTGAGAGAGCTAATAGAGAGACATGCAGGTGTGTGTTTACAGTCCACTTGTGTACTGATGCTTGTGTACATTATGAAATATTGACATTACATCCTTGTGTGATTGGTGCAGGCGGAGTGAGGGGTGGCTGGGACAATCTATTAGGAGTAATCCCAGGGGGCTCCTCCACTCCCATCATCCCTCGTCATGTGTGTGATTATGTTTTGATGGATTTTGATGATCTGGTCCGTGCAGAGACAGCGCTTGGAACTGCTGCCCTCATAGTCATGGATAAATCGGTAAGCAGCACCCTAATTAATGTACACTGATGTGATGATCTTAAATCACATACCATGTAACAGGATTCCCTCAATCTAAACAGTAAATTAAAGACATAGTAGAACAAGGGTGTCACTCTCACATACAGCCCAATGTGATCAGTAAAATAATAGCGTAATAACTATAAGAATCCAACTTTCTTGCTTGGTTTTAGTGTGAAAAAGTAAAATTACGTAATGAAAATGTGAACAACTTGAACAAACATGTTCGACTTGAAATTTCTTAAGAAAAATAAGTGAAATTTCAACAATAGTATGTGTGATCTTATTATTAACACAATTTACAGATCACAGCGGGTCTACAAATGCACAAAATATTTAGGAACAGGCATTATATTGTTAAAATTGCACTTATTTTTCTTAAGACATTTCAGGTTGTTCATAGTGGTTCAGGTTATTCACATTTTATTGTGAAAGGATAGTTTGTAAATGCAAATATTTTCATAATACAATTTTACTTTTTTCACATTAAACCAAGAAAAAAATTTGGAGTTGTTAGTGCTCATAGGTAATTGTTATTTTACTTGAGATCACATCGGGCTGTATGTGGCCCCTGAACTAAAACAAGTTCAACACCCTTGACATTAATATTTTCAGTTCAGTTTTTGTAGATTGGACCCCTTAGCGGGCTGGTTTTAGCCCATGGGCCGTATGTTTGACACCCCTGCAGTAGCAGATGTTCTGAAGTTGCCTGAGATCCTAGTTATTGTTTTCACCACAGCTGTAGACAAAAACCTGACTTGAGTGGGCAGAAATAAGCTTTACAGGCAAATTTTATTCATGTAGCTGTAAATAATGAAGGCGTTAAAGTGGCTACAAATCATTAACAGACAACCACATCAAACATGAGCTGCACTGAATAAAGGTAGATTTCTCCTAAATGTTGGAAACATCAGAACGTGGAAATGTTATATCTAAATTCAACCTGTGAAATGTATTTCCACACCAGACTGATGTCATTCGAGCTATTGCACGTTTGGTTGAGTTCTACAAACATGAGAGCTGTGGCCAGTGCACCCCCTGCAGAGAGGGTAAGGAACTGCAGCAACACTGATTAACTTAGTATCTCATCTAGGTCTGGATATTTTTTGAAAAACTTCATCTTTCTTTACTTTTTCCTTCCCACTCTTGGCCGTCTCCCTCAGGAGTGGACTGGATGGATAAAATGATGTGGAGGTTCGTTAAAGGAGCGGCAGCAGTTTCAGAGATTGACATGATCTGGGAGCTGAGTAAGCAGATAGAGGGACATACCATCTGTGCCCTGGGGGATGGAGCAGCATGGCCTGTGCAGGTGACGGCTATTGAACCATTTATTATTCATTCAACAATTAGGCTAAAAGTGACACTGCACTAGACTGGAAGTTACAACAGTTATCAGCTGTCAAACACTTTTATTAAACCTATAATATTCTCTCAACAGGGACTGATCCGCCACTTTCGGCCAGTCATGGAAAGTCGCATCGCTGAGTTTAACAAGAAAAATCCACCAAGAGAGACACAAATTGAGATGATTTGAAGCAGTACCTATGTCAGCATTTAGTTCCCCATTATGCAGCACAAAATACGTTGAATATTTTAAATACAGTTTTGGAGAAATTGTTTAAGATCCCACTGCATAAACCTGACAGATCTTCTTCCATCACTATAATTAAACCAACAGTCAACATATTTAAAGTGTTTTTGTGTGTAGTCTATTTTTGTAACACAAATTCTGCAGCACATTTGCCACTTAATCCCATCTTTTGGCATTCACAGCTAACTGGCAGAGTATGACCAACATCAAGTGTGATTTCTTTTTGCCAAACGTGACAGAACAGATGCACGACAAATATGGCAATAAATTAGGTTTATTTCATAAAAGCATGAAATAAATTCATTAGTTTTACTACATATCAGTCCTGTATAGTCTGTACAAAAACACCAGAATAGCAAAGGATGGTTTGACTGAGTAGAACAGGAAAGAGAAAATAGGAAAACACTTTTTTTTTTTTTTTTAAAAGGGGTGGGGTGGGGGTGGCAGCTAATATGTAATATGAAAAATGTTCATTGCCTTGTCATTAAATTTTTTTTTCTACAAAGACATTATATTCAAACACTTCACCTGGTATGGGTTATCATCCATTCCAAATAAAATTGTAGGCAAAAAATTGGTCATATGACCATCTATAAATTCACAAAATAGTTTGGAGTATCAGGCCTGCAAATGTTCATCTTCAAACTATCATGTCTGCACAAAAACTGACAGGAGTCCCTTGAAACGACAATATCCATTTGGACCCAAGTACTAAAATAATGCTGAGACCAACATAAAAGTGTTAAGTCGTCCATGTGATGAACAAGTGATGAAGGCTGGAAATAAAAAAGCTCAGGTCAACATCCTGCAGGACAAATCACTGAGGGGCTTTGTGTTTGTACTGAGCCTCTTCCTGTTTTAGGGTGCCATCCAGAAGGGCATAGACTGCTGCTGTGGCTGTGTTTTAGCACGAGGGGGTGGTGGAGGGGGGCAGCGGTACCCCTGTGTCCAGCCTGAGGAGGTGGAGGTAGGGGGGATTGCCCCAGGGTTACCTGGCCCTGAGGCTTTGGAGATGGAGTGGTCTTCCTCTTCGTCTGAGGAATCGCCGCTGTATGCTACCAAACCTGTTTTCATTCTTTTTACCACAGGCTCTGAAACAAGAAGAGGGGAGGCAAGAAAAAGACAGAAGGGAAAGAGAGGCAGCATATTTGGAAAAGGAGGGAGAGAAAGATGCAGAGAGAAACAACACAAATAACAGCAGCAGCAACAGGTTTCAAGTACAACAAGTTAAAGTTAATCAAATACAAATACATTTTGGGAGAAACAAATAGTTAATAGTTTAAAATCATAGTTTATGTCAGCAGAGTAGAGGAGGGGCCAATGGAAAGCAGCATTTGGTTGATGGGACGTCGAATCGAGAGGCAGGACAACGTCAGAGGACGAGTCGTGCCCCACCCCCAATCAGTATCCAGCATCACCCCAGAGATACATGGAAGAGAAGAAAACACAGAGAAAAAGAGAAAACACAAAAACAGGAGAGATTTTCATTAGTGAGGAAAGCAGACAAACATGTAGGACTGATGATGTCATCAGAACGGGACGGTAATGTGAGATGTGCTTAATACACGTCTTTTTCAAAGGACTGAACAAAAAGTCGCCAAGTCAAAGCTCCGCCTCACTATCTGGAGATTTCTAGTCACAGCAGCAGAATCCTGCAAGAATCATAAGAAGCAAAAGGCCTGTTTGAGGCTGAGTGAGTGAGTGTGTTTGGTGTTAATCTAATACCATCCAAAGGAACAAGGTGAAATGGAGACATTTTGGGCCAGATATTTTCTCCATAACATCTGCTGGTGGTTCATGAAACAGAATAAATCCACTAAAATGGAGACAGTGCAGTGGCCCGGAAGAGGATTACATTTTACTTTTATGCAGCTCTACATTAAGTATCTGAATAGATCCAGGCTGAGCTTATGCGGGACAGAGTCAACACTCAGGAACTGCGGATTTAGATTCTGGGAGGGGATTTGTCAATTTACAGTATAATTCCCTTACCCACGGGGCCTTGCAGTACCCTTCTCTCCTCCATCTTGGGTCTCACTCCATTCACAGGCAGAGGTGGTGGAGGCATTAGCTGCCTACTGCAAAAAGAGCAGGAAGATCAAGTCAATGTGAGTTTATATTGCTCTTCCACTGATTCTTTTTTAAAAGGTAATTTTGACAGCTGTCAGTACCTGTCCCTCTCACTCGGTGGGCCAGAGGAACTCGGTGGTGGGGGTCCTGTAATCTCGGGGCTGCCCACTGGGAAGCCTGCACCTAAATTAGTCATATGAATGGGTCCATGCTATGAGCAGAAAAACACACAGGCGCGATTAGCAGACATCCTCTACTAAACCCTGTCCTGACACTTAAGATGTTTAACTATACCAACATCAAATTCACTGAGATACAGCTTACCACAAATCTGTGTTTGATATATTCCTCAGGCACTATGGAACATAGATTAATCTTATCATAAATAATACCTTTTACTGACACTCCACTTATGTGAACTGTAGGTGACGAGCCACAAACAACACAAACTAGTTCTACCAATACATATGAAAAAAGTGAGATAAAATGATTTTGATCAACACATCAGAGAGACAAGCAGCAGGACAAACAGGAATGACATGCGAATGGTCAACACACAAATCATAATGGGACAGAAATAAACCACAAAACAAATAAAGGTGTTCTAATAGATGATGATAAGAGGAAGTATAAAAAGTACTGAAAAAGCTGTTCACCTGATATCCAAGAAGGCCGCTGTCCCTCTCATCTGGTACCTCCTCTGTGAAGCGTCTTTTCTGTGGTGGGTTGGCTGGAGCGGCAGGAGGCGGAGCTTTGGGGGGTGGTGCAGCTGATGGAGGGAAAGGTACAGGAGGAAGTGTCTGAAAGAAAGACATAATGAAGAAATTATAAACAATACACAACACAGTTAAGGATGGGTACCTTTCACATTTAAACCGATACAGCACCGATACTCGGTTCCTGGGAGCCAGTACCGGTATACAACTGTACCTGTTTTCGGTACTTTTTGTGTGTATGTGTGGTGATTAAAGTCCTTTTGTCTATTAAAAAAATAGTTAAAACTTCTGAATTCTCAATATGTATTTCTCGACATCAAAAGTGAAATAACACAAAACTTGATAAAAGTGTGTATGGGGGAGGGCAAACAACCTAAAAATAAAAATAACACATATAACATTTTTCAAACTGAAGCATTACAAACTAAAACAAACCACTCCTTCTAGCATGAACTGTACTGCACATGTTCAGCAGTTCTTTTTCAGGAACACCAACATATCTACTTTTTCTGGCAAGAGCCGAGCCCACTCCACACTGACTTTTTTTTAATTTTTTTTTATTTACACCACTTCTTTTCCCCGATGTTGGCTGTAGGTGAGGAGCCGCCGGCTGCTGCAGGTGCAGTGACTGTGCCTGGTGAGGGAGTCATAGCCTGCGCTCCTTTGGGGCTTTCGAATATTGTACATTCCTCAGCCTTCAGGTGTATAGTTTGTTTCCTTAGGTTTGAGGTGTTGCCATGGCTGGCTGTACATTTAGCATTACAGATATTGCAGCAAGCACAGTCTGCGTCAAGTTTAGCTATGTGGGGCCACACCCTTGAAGGCTTTCTATTATCATCCAGGAGCGATTTCTCATATGGGCAAAGTGGGCAATTGCCCAGGGCGGCATTTCATGAGAGGCACCGTGCCATGAGCTCTTAAAAAAAATTGAGTTCATCTATCACGGTGTGCCATGGAATTGGTCCAATAGCGCCCCCTCTGTTGAGCAGGTGCCTCTGCTTGCTGTGGGGGTGCCGTGCGGCGTGCACAGAAGCAGCGAGAGAAGGAGAAGGGGGAGCGTGGGACAGTTCACCTGTGGGTCTGTCAGGGGTTCAGTTTAGAAAAAGAAGAAGAGGAGAACAGGGCAAAAGATAAAGGTATGCAGATGTTCTCTCCATATTACTGTGCATGTTCTGAAAACAAGGCTAAGGTTCATCAGGCAGGTTCTAACTCTTACATTTGTTAGCTTTATCTATGATGCTAGCTCCGCTCTAATACAACTACATTTTGGCTGAACTGAACTAACAAACATGAAATTTAATTTCGCAATAATGTGTCGTGCAATAAGACTGTTAGTGCTACAAGTTTAATTATTATTTCTATCGATCATTTCGGTTAACGGCATCGGGTCAAGTCTTGTAATTAGCTAACGGAATTTACAATGCAGTAGTTTCAAAGACGAACATTTGTTAATTGCTAAAACTCTAATTTGTGATAAAGGTAGTCTTTTTCTGAACAGGTCATTACTGAAAGTGTGTCCTGTTCCTCCCTGAGAGTTAGATTAATAGTGTGTAAGGACAGACAGCAATAGAATACATTGGTATGTTTATTTAAATGTACAATTCATGGATGTTTTAGATCAGATTCACAGTTATATTTACTGCCTTTTGATGCAGTTTCAGGGGCACTTCTAAAATATTTAGGATCATCCCATGCCACTGGTCAGGATGAGCTGCCATCTACACCCTCAGCTTCTAGAATGTTCTCAGTGCCTCAGGATGAGGAGCTGACATCTACCTCCTCAGATACACAGGCTTCTGGAATGATGGGGACAGACACCATCTATGTCCTCAGAGACAGCGTCTCCACTAATGTCTGATACTGAGGATGAAGACTGGTTTGCTCCTACTTCTCCCCAGCAGGAGGATCCTTCAGGTCGGTTTTTGCAAATGTATATATATATGTATGTGTGTGTGTGTGTGTGTGTGTGTGTGTGAGATTGTTTAGAAGAAAAAAATAGTTAGAAGTTGACTGATGTATTTAGAGAAGAACTACAGCCTTCTTTTGCTTCTGTTGCAAATGGTTTTTAAAATGGCTCATTCATTTAACAAGTTCAGGAATGGCAAATTGGAAACATGGGAGCTGTTTACTCACATCACATTACAGTAGGCTCTTGTCAGGGTATTGTCTATTCAATTAAAATTATATTATTTTTTTCCACACAGACCCTGTTAGTTTTTCTATATTTTTAGATGTCCTTGTGGACATATAATAAAACATCACAGTTTGCTAAGGCTAAAGACGTTCATTTTGTCTTCTGTTTATGTAAATATAGTATTTTCTTTTGTTCATACAAGGAATAGTTTTTAGATGTTACCTGCTTGACAGTTTCGACTGTGACTCCAGTCTTCCTCAGAAGCGTCATCCGACATGTTGCTGACGTGTCATTTATCAGCTGGTTGGCTCGACGGACCAATCAGAGCCCGTCGAGCCAACCAGCTGATAAATGACACGTCAGCAACACGTCGGATGACGCTTCTGAGGAAGACTGGAGTCACAGTCGAAACTGTCAAGCAGGTAACATCTAAAAACTATTCCTTGTCTGGACAAAAGAAAATACTATATATTTATCACAGTTTACTAACCTTTGATGTGTTGCTTTTTTTGTTTTTGTTTTTTTTTTTTGGGGGGGGGGGGGGTGCTTGAGGGGGTTCTCACCCAGGGTGTCATTCAAGCTAGACCCGCCACTGTTATCATTAAGCTGCCACTGACATAATCACACTCTCTCGATGCTGTTGTTGCGTCAGGCAGACACTCCTCCACTCTCTCCCCAACACACCCAATGCGAGGATGCGTTCAAGTACTGAAATGCAATACCGTTTGACTTTACGTGAATCAATACTCAGTAGTACTGACGGAATTCGGTTGGTACCAATAAAAGTACCGAATCTGGTAGCCATCCCTACATACAGTATCTACGTATATGCCAATATATACTCTTCTCCATAAACATGATCTCAAATATGACACAAAATTTACATGACACTGATCAGACTTTGACATGGGATTTTCACAGTTAAAGTCTGATATTACTGTAAATTTTAAGTTCAATTTAATGCTGCAAACCATTAATCTTTTCCAAATCTGTTCAGGTTTGAGGGATAAGTCAATGAAAATTATGCTACAGGAAGCTAGACAATATGCAATATTTCAGCCATATAACTGTACCTTATTTTCTAATAAATTAAGTTACTGATTACTTGAAAATGGCAGATCTATATAGTTTATTAGTCCTACCTGTGACATCGTTCCTGGAGCAGGAACGGGTGGAGGTGCAGATGTGGGGGCAGGGGTCGGGGCTGGAGCAGGGGCAGGGGGAAGAGGGTACTGAGGGGGTACACCTGCTGCTGGAGGTATGGGAGGCGCGACACTGTATGGTGGAGGGACAGGTTGAGGCTGTGGAGGGGGCACGGGCATGGGGTATCCCGGCTGATACCCAGCAGGAGGGTAGTACGGAGGCTGCGGAGGCATCCCGTTCACCATTGGAGGCTGCGTGAATCCTGCAGGACCACATAATGTCTGAGTGAGTGACACCTGCAGTTGTGTGTGTTGAACAGAGAGGCAATGATGGACTAAATCCAACTCACTAACAGAAATACTAGATGAAGTGTACCTTGTTGTGTAGGCATCATGGTACTCATTTGATTGAGGAAGCGAGAATACTCTGCATGGACCTGGAGATAGAGAACAGCTCTACATGACACTTGCAGATCAAGAGAAAAATAACTATTGTTGCTATCCACAGATTACACAAACTATTTTATACTGCCTGACAAACCTCTTTAATTATGATTTTGCTGATTGCATCAATATCCAAATTACTCAACTGTCACTTCTTTAAGTGATGTATACCAAGATGTTTTGTCACAAGTGTAGATGCGTCAAATGTCATACCACAATGCAGTATGTATTTTTTGACAATGATGTTTTTTAGTCATGAAGCAACATCACAGTATATCAGACTGGATTTTGTGGATTCCTCACAACAGTGGACTGGTTTGACACTGTGTGAATGTTTTCAGCAGGGTGCTAAATACCCATACAATTGTAATACCTAGGCCCTGGTCATAAAAGTCAACTGATTAATTTGTCTGGCCAAATAATCTGCACTGATATTAAGTTTTACAGATCATTTGCTTTTGTCAAACTGGCTCCAATAGTGTCCACTGACAAAGTTAATGTAATGTATTGTGTATGTTTAAATAAAATATAACTTCACATAGGACACCTTTATGTGTAAATGTAAATATGGAATGCCAATATTAACACTATTTATTCCCAAACTCTGGGTTGGTATTATTATGGCTGCCAAATAAGTGTGCATTTTGATAAACCTTCAACACAAAGTGAAAAAATGACTTTGTGAACCCAACTACATAAATTTATTTTGTGTTATTTACAGTATTTAAATTGTGTGAGAGCAAACAGCCAGTAACCCTCCCAAAAAAGTAATTATCTTTCATCTCATTTACAAAGTCTTTAATGTGCATCCATTTTCTATTTATTCATACAATGAAGTCATCATTCTTTTCAAAGTGTACCAAAAGGTGATGTGGCTATGGCAGTAAAAATGGTCGCTAAAAAAATAATCTCGCATAATTCTGCTCTTCTAATGATCGACTTCATTGTGGATGAGTTTGTGATTGTCAAAGTGCTTTAAAATGCTGATTAATGCTATCCATTTACTGGATGTCACATGTTGCCTGTCACAGTAGAAACACATGCACTGAGAATCAATTCCAAAGTGCTTTCAATAATTAAGTAAGTCTCTCTGTACTCCTGGGGTGTTAACTTTAGGTGTAATAAAACAGCAGACAGGACAAAGTATCCTAGTTCATCACTTACAGTAACAGGAAATTACTCACCGTCTGAAGCAGATTCTCACACAGAGTTTTTGCTGCTGCTAGTCCTTCTGGTTTAGGATGACTAGGGAAAGAAAATACCTCATTTAATCATGGTAAAGTGTGGTATCAGGCGTAAGTCTAACACCTCAGGTTCATAATATTTAATATAACACACCTGATGTAGATGTACATGGGTTCAAAGGCCTCTCGTCCAGAGGCAGGCTCTAAACAGCCTGATCCCTTTCCTCTGAGGAAAACTTTGGCTCCTGTCTCGGCCTGAATGTGCTGCAGGTATGAACAACCAGGGCCTTCAACTCTCTCTTTGACCACAAACCCTGGGATAGCGTGTTCCAGACCCACAAAGACTTTATCCTGAACATAATGCATCTGAGACAGAAATAGGACAGATAAACATAGTACACAACTAAATTTACTATCCAAGCAATTACAGACATTTCACATTTTGTGTATTCATTTTCTTACTTTTCCTTATTATCTCCAAAAACTTTCAGAGGCTTGAATGTTTATTATAAACTTTTTATACCATTATCATTTTAGATTGTGAAAACACGAAACAAGCTGTTTTACCCCAGACTGAAAGTGTGGTTTGTGGTGAGTCATGGGGGGCAGTGAGGTCGGAGGCGGGTTGTGTTGCTGGTAAACTGTTACTGAAGCTCCACTGGGGGAAAAGGATGAAGAAGATGATGAGGCAGTTGCAGCCTTCACCACACCGTTCGTGATGATCTCTTTGATTCTATTTACTGCCCCTGCAGAGACAGATTAAGCTACAATTAGTCAAGCCTGGTTATTTTACAGCATCAACTCAATGTTTAAGCTATTTTAGAAATATGACTGACTGTCGACAAGCTCTCTCGTCTGTCCTTGGACATGAAGATACAGAGGTCGGTCTCTGTCGGAAAGGGCCACAAGGTTAAGTTAGCATATTTATTTTTACTGTAATGTCATCTGATTTTCACTATTAGTCAGTGAAAATGAAATGTGCAAGTCACCCCGGTAATGCTTTGCCCTTCTCCTCTGCTGTCATGTAACGCCCTCTGGTTGAAACTGCCGCACCACTCACTTTACTGATCTGCAGATGAAACATACAAAGTACAGTACAAATCAGTAACTAAACCACAACACTTTCATTTGGTAAATATGATACACAGAACATAATACAGGGTTTTCCCTAGGTTTCTGGGGGACATGTGGTAATGAAGCCCTCTTCCAACAAAATCTAATGTTATTTAACCAAAGATTTGCATTCATTACATTGTTATACTTTAACACGTCGAACACTTACCCACACAAGGGGTTTGGAGGATGTTCTTCAATTTTGAACAGAAAACGTAAAATGTCACATCTTTTTGTACTCTTTATGTTCTACTTTATTTAAGTGTGCAAAAATTTGGCAAAGCTGCAACCTACATCTGGTAAAACTAAACAAAACACATCCATTGGGGACTGAAATCCTTCAAGTTAATTTTAATTCTCTCAACACCCATTTACCCAGAATGGCTTAGGTGCTAAACCAAAGCCTTCTTATGATAAGGATCACCATATATGTAGAAAACGTAACAATGCTGCTGACCTCATCCTGTGTTTGGCCACGTGTCAGGAGATTTCGGCAGGTGATTGGCACATCATTGATCTCAACTTCAGCTACCACCAGGTCGTCTTTAGCTTTTGCTGGAACTGGAGGCTTTCCGACACCCACAACCTACAGGAATCAAGAAATATGTGTCACTGTGTGAAAACTAGGCTTACAGTTGCAGACTTGGTCAATATGTGATGGGTGAAAAGCAATGAATATGAAAAAAGACAAGTAGGAGATAGAAGTAATTGGTGATGTACAACAAATAAAAATAGGTATATCTTTAACTGAGGAGCATACATCAAACTGTCCACTAATACTATTTTTTATACTTAATTTAAATACCTCCGCTGGGTATATCATGTGAGGTATAGTATATTCAAGTCTGCAACTAATCAATATTTGATCTGGTTCTGAAGCTAACAGAAAGTATTATCACATCTATGCCATGTGCTACTATATTGTGGATAGTATCTATGGCAAATATTTCACAATGACTAATGTACTGCACTTTGGGATACAATTTTGGCACTTGTATTGCTATGCCAGTTTGAAAGATGCTTGAATATGATCTTACTTTTACAATGACAATAAAGCATTGAATTGAGTTGAGTAATTGGGAGCTCAGATGTCCACAGTCTTATCTGAAATGCCTTATAAAAACTGCACTTTTAAACTGACTGAACGTGTTCTTTTACATCACAACCTGAATATGGCATTTCTTTAGATCATCCACAACATAATCATGAATTTAGTCCTAATCAGACTGTGTATTAATTCCAAAGCCTTATTTAGCCTGAGCAGTGTCACGGTGATGTGCTGCAGATCATTACTCCAAAGTTTTGAGCTGCTGCACAAAACTGCTTCACCACAGTCAGCCAGGATGGAGTAAAATCAGTTAATTTAATGCAGCGTTTACACCATGTGTGTTTTGCAGGGGCATTTACTAGTCTTTGCTTAGTTTCTTGCAATGTTACATCATGTTTTGAGAAATGTTAGTATTATTTATGTAGTTAATCATTTTTTCTATATAAAACAAACATGTTTCACACTGTTTTCCAATGCCAAGAATGGATAAATAATCTGAAGGCTCAGATGTTCACAATGTTATCTGAAAGGCCCTATAAAGACAAAATTTTTATAACGATTGCACATTTTTTTTCACAGCCTGATTATGGATTACTTTGGATTACCCACAACATAAACTTGCATTCAGTCCTAGTCAGTATGTAATTATAAAGCCTTCTTCAGCCTGAGCAGTATCATTGTGATGCGCTGCCGTTCATTACCTTATCAGGAGGTCCTGGTGTGCCTATCTGTGAGGGTTTGAGTTTGCCCTTGGCCACCAGCATGGCATTAATCTTGGCAGCCACGGCCGCTGCAGCATCCAGAGCCCCAGTGGGCGCAGCCTCTGCCTCCCCCATCCCCCCGGAGCCTGAGCCGGGACCGGGTTGGTCCCATTTACTACGGCGGCTGGGGTAACAAAAGAATACAAGCTTAATAAGGTAACTTAGTAAGGTTAATAAGCTTTCAAATGAAAAAAGTTTACAGTAAGTTGACATTTGCTCTGAAATCACCCATAAACACCCACGGCCGTGTTCACATTATTATTGTTGTTGTTTTGAACTATGGTTGATGTTTACATGTGGCTCCGTTTAAATATTTCAACGTGTTTATCACATATCATATACACTTAAACGTACGCCATAACGTGTGTATTATTGTAAATTATTTCCAACATTTTCTGTATAATTACAGGCTAACTAGCATGAGCCAGTGTAAGCACCAGCTTGAAAACACTCCGCCATGATTACATAAACTAGCTAATGTTAGCTTGTTAGCATGCTAACTGAAAGCATCTGAACGGCCGGCAAAATACCACCAAATTCACAAAAACACTCCATTTAGATACACTCACCCGCCGTTTTGGGTTCCACAAAATGACATCAATGTCTTGTCAAAGGTGTTTGTCCCCTCTCGGTGCCAATTTAAAGGTAGTAAATCTCTCCTCGGCTCCTGAGCTCAGTCTGTTCAGCGGGTTATATTTCTAACTACAGCTACAGCTCCGTGTGTTTCCGCCTCCGGTCGGTCTTATCTACCGGTGACACTTCCACCAGAGGACGCCAAATGCTCTTCAACGTTGCCTTCAGAGCATTAGAAAAGTTGAGGTGAGACACTGGTGGTTCACCTGCCTGACTTTCGTCACCTCCCTGCCACCCTTGGGGAGTTTCTCTGGAGGTGACATCAGAGTTTCCAGTGGCAGAAAAAGCCTTGAGCTGCTGCACAGACCTGCTTCACCACAGTCAGGTAGGACCGACTTAAATATGTTTATCTAATCTAACTTTTACACCACGTGTCAGGATGATGTTTATGCATTGATTTAGCTTGTCTTTGTGTGCATTTTGTCCCAGTATTTCCTAAAGTTTGTGTAATTTCTTGCATTGTTATGTCATGTTTAGAGACATCTCTCAATATTATTACTCTGTATGTAAAACCAATATGTTTCACACTGTTCTCCAATGCCAAGGATGGTTAAATAACCTGAAAGACTTATGCACTGTCCACATTCTTATGCATGTTTTAGGCTTCTTAACAATGCTTTTAAAGCTAAATAAGCCCAAGAAAACATTATATGCTGTTGCCCATAAAGGTGTAATAAAATAGTTTTACTTCTTCTCCTGAAATTATTGTGACAATATGATTTATTCTTGATAGATTAAGTGTAAAGTCATTGCACCTGGTCAAAGGTAATTACTGATGTGTATAAATAGCAATAAAAAAAATAAAAAGAGCAATGTGTCTGAAAATAAAATAATTCCAATTTTCTGGACAATAGTGTATGATGTGCCTGAAATTTAATTTGATGTCAAAGTCATTCAAGTGAATTATAGATCATATCCCCCTTTTAAAACACTTGACCAAAACTTTTCATGACTCCCAGCTTGTAATTTGCTCAGGTCCAGGACTAAAGCCATTTTTGGTATCTCAGACTTTGTTGGGAGTGGAGGATGAGACTAAGACCCAGCAGCATCCTCATAGAGACCAGCTCCAGGGTCCTGGTAGTTCTGACGTACAGGGTTATTCAGGTACAGGTGTTCAGTTTCTGACCACCAGGAGCTCAGAGACATGGCCAGGAGGTGCAGGTTACTGTGGAAGGCGAGAACGCTGTGTGGGGGTGACATGGATCAAGAGATTGAACAACCAGCAGCCCGAGTTGAGTTTCTTTTGTTCAGTGTTTCGGGGTGTTGAAAACACCAGCAAAACTCTGCTTTCTTGAGTTTGATTAGGATTGAGGTCTGTAATGTCTACGCAAGAGGAAGTGGCTTTTAAAGGCTCAGTATTAGTTTCAATCACAACACTGACTTTTTTACTTACATTGCCTTGTATTGCTGGACTGGAAGCAACTAATTGTTGTTATTAAGCCTTGAAAAGACAAGTGATACTTTTTATTTAAGAACCTAAAATCCACAGAGTAATTTTACAACTATACCAAATTTGAGTGACTTTTAGGTGAGACAAAAGAGGGCAGTGATTAAGTTTACATTGAATCTTACTTGATTTTCCTGTTAAATGATATTTTCACTTTCCCATCTTTGTTCAAAGAAAGCATTCAGCAGTGGAGATAAGACCTAGCAAAGCACAAACCCCAAAGTATTTTTAGACATTGACAGAAATGTGAGGATAGAAAATAAGAGTCTATGCATTTAAAGATGTAGTCTGCAATGTTTGTTCTTCTTTCATTTCACCTGCAGATGGCACTCTAAGCCTAAATACAACTTTTAATATCAGCTCCTCAGGCTCATTCTCATGAAAGCAGAGGATGATGATAGTTGTGTTTCTTACATGTGTGACCAAACTAAATTTAACAGAAAACACAAGGAGATTAACTTGTGGCCATTTTTACAGGGAGGGGAGAGTAATCCTTGCTTCTTTTTTTGTTTAAAAATTAGTATTCAGAAAGTACAGGGGTTGGACAAAATAATGGAAACACCTTAAAAAATCAACAAAATATAATTTGATATGGTGTAGGTCCGCCTTTTGCGGCAATTACAGCCTCAATTCTCCGAGGTATTGATTCATACAACTTGTGAATTGTTTCCAAAGGAATTTTAAGCCATTCTTCAGTTAGAATACCCTCCAACTCTTTTAGAGACGATGGCGGTGGAAATCGACGTCTTACTTGAATCTCTAAAACTGACCATAAATACTCAATAATGTTGAGGTCTGGGGACTGTGCCGACCATACGAGATGGTCAACTTCATTAGAATGTTCCTCATGCCATTCTTTAACAATTCTAGCTGTATGGATTGGGGCATTATCATCTTCAGGTGAAGGTGTTTCCATTATTTTGTCCAACCCCTGTACATCTGAACACTAGGAAAATTATAATTAACGTTTGAATACATATATTCATATAGGATACAACTCCACATCTATAGCACTGTGCTGTGCTTAATTCTGTATGTGCAAATTCTCCCTAAAATGAACTGTAGTCTCCCTGTATGTTCAACCATGGGGTATGGATGAGTAAAGTGTCAAAAGGTCAGAGGTCAGGGGAGCTTTGACGCCTGAGTTGACAGAGGTGGCTGTTTACAGGCAGTGTGCTGCCAGAGGAGGTGGGAAGGGAGAAAAAGACGGCCAGACATGCTGTATTTACTGTCTTTTCTAGTAAGAGCCCAAGTGTTAACCGTAATGTGTATGTTGGTTGATGTAACCTCCGGCCTCAAGGCACGCAAGCCTGGCTCCCGCCTGATCCTGGCAGCTAACACTGATGTGTGATACCAGGGGACGTGATGGGCAGGCGAGTGCCTCACAGTAGAGCCCCCATGGGCCGAACAAAGAAACAGTTGTGAGCGTCTGGGTTTCACTGTTTGCTGTCAAACCAGCAATTACAAGCTGTTTTGTTAATACTGTGTTGAGTACATGTGTAGCTATCATAAATGTGAATTAGTGTGTTTGATATTGGCTGTGATGTTACAGGTGCTCAGATTTGGATACAAAAATGATGCAAAATCTATTAGATACTTGCTCTGTATTTTAGTCTTAAATTTAAACATCATATGAGGTGAGAGCATGCAGTGCAGTATAAGTGCAACCAAAGCAGAAAGTGCAGAGGGAATAAAAAGTGATTGAGAGAGGGAAAACAGATGGGGAGATTGAATTTTAGAGGAGGGCAGGCTCGGAAGAGTGCAAAGGGAATCTTTTTTGTGTATGTCTGGAGAGAACGGGAGCCTCTTATACACCTCACAGCGTGAATTTGGCCCGGGCTGTGGCCTCGTCTCGTCTACACAGCGGGAAGCTTTCCTGAGTGGGCTGCCCAGGGGAGGGGCACCTGCACGGGCTCAAACGCTGGTCCAGAGGAGGGCCCGACAGGCGGGGCCAGGGATGGAAAGATGCTTGGTGGTTCCAGGAAACGGACATGTGCTGGATTTATGAAATGCTCAGGTAGAACAGAGTGACTCTCCGAAAAGAAAATATTTGTCCTCTTCTTGTTTTCCCTGAGGGCCAGAGAAGACTCAGACTCCGCCTGCCACCTCAGTATGAAATCAAATGCTTCTGTTGCTCAGGAGGACACAAGTTGTAGTTGGAGCGATCAGCCCTGGCATCTACCAACACAAATAAAACGAAGTTTATAGATTGGCCAGCCTGCTAACTGAGACAATATTTTCCATCCATTTTGGTTAGGTTGACCAAACACTGTGTATTTGAAGTTTATCAAATACTCAGTCATCCCCGCAGACCTGAGGGAGGACTTAATCATCTGATATATTGAGTTTTAGAAGACGCAGACACCCAAAACCTGCCCACTATGTAGACTCACAAAATTGAACAACAAGTTCTCTGTGCTTTAATATCCACACTGCTGCTAAGTGTCTTTTTTGGATGGGTTTCATCTTTACACAAGCTACACCCTCTATCTTCTGTCATGTTGGTATGACCCATGGGTCCAAAATCACCAAGTCTTATATGAGAGGTCACGATTTCAAACGTATACGAAGCCAAGTGTTTGACTGCAAGAAATTCCATTAACATGGACAAATGTGCTGAGAGGGCCTCAGTTGTCTGTGAAAGGTGGATGGATATTGCATTAACTTCACAACAGAAGTGCCCCCTGTGGTGTGGCCGCACAGGGCTCTGGATAATAACTGCAGTGGGAACGTTATGCTCAGAGGTAGCCAGGCCAGGTAAATGGAAACACATGGTAGGCCGCAATGACTAGTGAAGGGCCCTACGCCTCAGAAATAATGGCATCACAGTACAGTGAAACGCACGAGCTCCCTTGACAAATGCTTTTGGTATGTGTTTCTACAACCTGTCTATGTTACTAATGCAGCTAAGACCTGCAGGTTTCATGGCTTCCCCTGCAGCCTTTGGGTTGTCTTTTCTCCATTAGTGCTCCAATGTGTTTTCACTTTATGTGTAAATAAATAAAGTTGAACTTCAGGCACTTTCTGCATTATTGGAGCCTATTTTACATTGCATTTAATATGAAATTATTGACATTACTTATTACTAGGGGATTGTCTACTCACACAGTCAAAATACAGTTAACTACAGTTACTGCAGCTTAATGGTCTTATGTGTGTGTTTGGTGGACAAGAAAAACACTTCTCTGCCCTCATGTCACCTGAGAAAGGCTCTTAACATGAAGAATGAAATAGTTTGGTTTTATACAGAAACAAACATGAAGCTGGATTTCATTATACATTAAAGACATTTTATTTTTATGCCCCTCTGAAACTGTACAACTGTACAAACTGCATCCTGTTCGGATAATTCAATTTCCAAATTCATCCTCTTATAATTTATATAGAGGTGCACAGATCCACTAACACACAGCTGTAACTAGCAATCAACCATTTCATTATTGATTAGTCAGTCAGTTTTCTATCAGTTATTCAATGTAGAAAATGCAAAAAAGCTAAAAAAAATTTCCAGAGATGAAGGGCAACCTTTAGATAAATCCTTGTTCTTTCTTGTTCTTTTTAGTTTGAGTACAAAACCCTATAATTCAAAAAGTAAAACAATGAAAAAAGCACGTATTTAGCATTTTCCTTCATCAATGGTCTATGAATTTATTATTAGATTATCAAAACTGTCAGTAGTACCTTTCTGCTTAAAGTCATCCATGTATTTTTTCATTTTTATACAGACGTACTCAAATGATGTATTGTATTTAAAAGCAGCATTGATTCCATTTTGTGTGCACTAGATTTAAAAAACAAAAAAACAAAAAAAAAACATCATTTTATTTGTGATTTTAATTCATGCTTTAGTTATTTTTGTTTTTCTATTAAATGTTTCGCCAACATCTTTTTGACCAAAACATCATGCTCATGCCATGTTCCCCCAACCCGTTTGTCCCATCATCCCATCTCCATCCCCATCCTTTACTTCTCTCTGTCAAACAACAATATTTGCTCATCTGCGTCAAAGAGCAGCAGGGTTTGCGATACAGTACAGAGCAGCCTTTGAGTCAGACGGCAGAGACTGGTGGTTGCTACAGGGAGACACAGTATACACAAAGACGGGGAAGACCCTCTGCAGTCATGGACATGCTGACACAGACACACAAATGTATTAACGCAACTCAGGGATTTCTACTCAATAAGCATTTCTGGATTATTGTGTACTTTTGAGGCACACCACATCTATTACTTATTCCATCTGCTTGTCAGCTTTCTCTATCTCACTCGATGTTGTTTGACAGTGTTTCTTTCCTGTTTTCATTTTTTTTCCCAGAGCTAAACGAGACAGTGTCTCATCTTTTCCTCTGCTTCAAGATCTAATGACACAATGAATTACAGAAAGCATTTCTTTTATTGAAGGCTTTATATTATGCATAATTATAAACATCAGTTACAATCAACACAAACTGAGGCCTTGCAAAGCATTGCTTGTTGTATAATAATAAGTACATTTTCAAGCACAACATGCAAGTCATGATTATAAAAAAGTCAGTTGTTTTAGATATGTCAGGGTTCAGGAGAAGCAAACAAAAGACTGTTGACTCACTCAAACATAATTCACTATGTCAACAAACAATGTCTCAGAAAAATGTCCCAATGAGGTCCTGACCAGTTACAACCAGTTGTTTCAAAATAAACATTTTCTTTGATAGCCTATTTCTGTGAAAACAGGAAGAAAAGTGCATCAAGGTTTTACTGGAAATGCTTGTCTTGTGCATGCATGACATAATGCCTAAATAATAAATGTTATCCCAGTATTACGTAACAAAGGAAGACTGGATTTAAAATGGTCTGTATTTCAATTTACTGATTTGGCTGAAATGCTATGCACAAGTAACTGCTTTATTAATCACTTGTGTAAGCCATGTGTTGCTATATTGCTTTGCTGTAAACACAAATAAATGTAAAACATTTTGAAACAAATTTTATGTAAACTTGGGTATAGCATTTTAAAGACAGCATTGGATTTGACTGCGGACCGACACATCTTTCAAAGATTGTCATTGGGCTCATAAACCCAAATATTAACATTTAGTTTCCAAAGTGGAAATATTGTCTTTTCACATATCATTTACAGTAGACAAAGTGCTCTCATGTACTCAGTATTTTTCTGTTTTCTTAGTTTGCAGGCTAAGGCTACAGTGAATGTTCTTTGGTGCCTATTGTGGAGCTCATAAAGCATTCATGTACAGCTCGTATATGTGCATACTGAACCGCACATATATATATGTGTTCAGACTCATATTGTTGTCCCCACTGTTGGTGTAACACTACTGCAGTGGGCTGCTCTTGCGGCAGAGCTGATTTGCTGAAGTCAGCGTCTGCCGATTGCGTTTTCGTTTTCCAGTCAATAGTGTGTAGAAAAATGGATTGACACAAGAGTTTCCATAAGTCAGGCCCGTGAGGATGCGATTCACTGTCACCTGGGTCCCCACTGGTACTGTCCGCAGCATGTCAGGCTGGTACAGAGGCAGCAGCTGCCACACCCAGAATGGGAGGAAACAGGCCCAAAAGGCTAGGACAATACCAAGGATTAGGAGCAAGACTTTAGGTTTGGGAGCACGTGGAGGGCATGCAGTGCTACTCCCACTGGCCCAGGCTGGTCTGGTCTGAGACACCCAGTAAAGCCGACCTAGAGTAGCGTACAAGGCCCCGATGGCCAATCCAGGACCAAGGATGCTGGTGCAGAACAGCACACTCAGGTAGGCCTTGGAGCTCTGTTCGTCCCATGCAGGCACACACAGCTGGCCTTCCTGGGTCAACCCATCCTCCAGGTGCAAGGTGATCATCATGGGCAAACTCAGAGCCACCGCCAGCCCCCAGGCCAGGCCTACACGCAGCAGACCGGAGGAGTTGGAAGAGGAGGTGTGGAGGGGGTGAGCCACAGCCCGGTAGCGGTCCAAACTCATCGCAGTGAGAGTGAAGATGGAGGCATGCATGGTGAGGAGGTCCAGGCTCAGCAGAAGGCGGCAACCCAGCTCGCCGAAGGCCCAGCCAGAAGCCAGACTGTCATACACGATGAAGGGAGCAGTGAAAAGGTAGAGGAGGTCAGCACAAGCAAGACTCAGCACCTGGAGGTGAAGAGAGGATGAGGAGGAAGAAGAGGAGATCGGGGAGGAGGAAGGGGAGGTGGAGTTGGCAAGACAGGATGGAACAGGGATTTTCATCAGGCAGCAAGTTTCTCCTGCTCCACGTCGTCTCCTGCCTCTCCTGCGTTTTAGAAGGAGACCCAGGGTGTATAGGTTTCCAATGATGCCCAGCAAAGAGAGAAGTGAGAGAAGGGAGCAGAATAGAGCTGTGGAAGCCGGGCTCGGAGAGGGAGAGATAGTGGGAGAGGTGGATGGAATGGAGAAATTGGGGAGAATGGAGATGGTGTATGTAGAGGGTGGAGGCAGGGAGCCCGAGAGGTCCATGATATTAGATGGTAGTTTTAATGTTTAAAGAAATACAGATTGCAAATGTCAAACTGTTAAATGCAAATAAGATGAAGCAGGTTTCAGCAGAGATAGAGGAGGTGGGGTGGAGAAACAAGTGGACAAGAAACACAAGATATTTAGTTAATTTTTGACACCATTTTCCTGTAGATTTTAGGTTAAAGTCTGGCTGCCTTTCAATCTTCTGTGACACACAGTTTGTAGACATTTGAATGGTGATGCCATGATAAAGTAAACAAAGTCATATAAACATGTAGGACAAATGAAAATGTCAGCAAAACTACGATGGTTTATGTTTCAACAGGAACCTGCTCCGGTTGGCACAGCCATTCCAGTTTTATAGGTTCTCTGGGAGCTGGGCAGGGCTGTCTTGGTTTTAGTAAAATAATTAGATTTTCAGAGTAGGAGGGCTCCAATTGAAGGCTGTAAATCTAGACTGAAACCTCCAAAGGATCATTCCATTTTAAGGTCAAGAGTTGGGTAATAATCAGGCTAAGTGGAACATGACAGTGTGTGGGACAATAGAGCTAATGTAAAGTGTTGGCAAGTTTTAAATATCTGACTTCAAATATCTGGGTTTGTGTATTTTTGGAGGTTTTTGGATGTGTTTTATGAAAATCAGGAGATGGAGCAGTGAACCGGACTGCATGTTTGACTTCATTGTTTTAGTGTTAAGCAATAAACTAAAATTTTATCTCAAAGTTTGTACTCCAGTATACATCCTATTTCTTTCTAGAAAATTAAGGCGCAGATATTTTGTTCTTACCCTTTGAGAGAAATTTTTGGCCATGCGTGACTAGCTGTAATCTTCTGGTCAGAGATTGATGACTTTCTGGAGAAATGGTATCTGCAGGGACATCAAAGCAGACCCGGGGTGCCTGGTGGCCTGTATGACACATGGTGACCCAAATGGCACCAAGGTTAAGAGCTACTGTTGAACTGTGAAGGAGCGGCCAAACCCCCTGCGGTGTGGTGCACCTCCATACATTTACTGGCCCCTTTAAATAACAGCTGCATTATATTCATGACAGGATCTTTCCAGTCACGAAAACTTTGCTGTTTAGATTTATGTGCTCTAAACTCCTGCAGTCATTTTTATGAATAAGGTACAAATGTGTGTATCACATAATATATTCTTTTGTCAATCTGCCTAAAAAGTAAAACCTTTAAGATTTAGTATGCATTTTAATTTGACAATGCATTGATAAGGCTTGCTTTTTAAAACAATGAAATAAATAAATAAATAAAAAGTGAATTAAATTAATGTAAAATAAAATATTTATGCCTCTTCAGTCTTTGAGAAAACTGTTTTCATGCATTAAATTAGTTTATAATATTGCGTTCCCTTTAGAGATAAATTGGCTGGTTGAAAAATGCATATAAGCCAGTAATCCACACAGATAGACCAGGGTCTTGTCTCTTGTTCTTACCTTAAACATGTATATTCCCAGAGGCTGTAAAAATGTTCCATAGATTTGCTTGGTTGATAAAATCATTTTCCATCATAAAATCTCCTGCTGTTGCTTGCATGTAGTTTGTTTAATCTCTTCGGGTTGAGGGTGATGTTTATTTCTCTTCGATAGGATGAGGTGGTGGTCTGATACTTAAGGCGATAATCTATCTAAACTTTGCGATCCGAACGCCTCTCCTGTCTTGTCCAGTCCTGCCCAGTGCAGCTCTGTCTCCTCAGGCTTTGATGTGTCTGAGTCCACAGGAGAGGAGTGTGTGAGTGGAAAGGGGGTGGGATGGGATGCTGAGTGAGGGGGCTTATCTTACACGGTCCTGAATATTAATTTGTTAAGTTGGAGTGACCTGAGCTGAGGTCCAGGGAACCCCCCACAAAGTTCATATTTTTAATCAATGGAAGCAGAGCAGCATATTAATTGTCCAAGTGTCATTTTTTTGTGCTATAACAATTCATAAAAAGCCTATACAGAGATGGATAATGTAGATATTTGTGTATGTATGATTTATGATCTGTTTTAAAGGATGGTCTTATATGGAAACTATAGTTGAAATCTGTTTGATATTAACGTGAAAATCTTTGGGAATCCCTGTAGAAGACAGACATGATTCACCCTCAGAGTATTCACTTTATGATGATTACAGTTGGTCTGTTTACTTTGGATTATGACTAAAAAAATGTTAGTAATTCAGTCGACAGCTGAGTAGTGGTGTTAGAATCTAAAACACAGACAATGTAAATACTATTATATGCTCTAAATTCTTTTCAGTATTTTACTGTAAGCGTGATCATGGTTTGATGACTCTCTAATGGTTTTTGCCGACCATAAATCTGACTTTGAATGTGAACACTTGAAAGTCAAGAGTTTGACCATAAATGGTATCACATCATCATATTTTGGCAAATAATTCCTTTTCTGTTTAAGTCAAAGATATGGTTAATACATCATGGTTTTAAACCTACCAATTTATTGGGATGGATTTATGAAACCTGAATGTTGTATAACATAAACTGAGTAATGGGTTTTCTTAGTAATAATACTGTCAATGATTAAGCAGAAAAAGTTTTAAAATAAGTTACTGGACATTTTTGTATTTTTTACATTGTGCAGTAAAATGGTGGTTTTATTTATTTACAGTATTCACACATTATACATTAGTGACAACATTTCCAGATGTTACGACCTGAATGCGGAAAACTGACAGGTTTTCTTGTTGAAGCAGATGAGTTTTCATTTAAACTATTATGACATCTCTTAGTTTTTATACTTAATGAATCTGAAGTCATTGAATGGATTATCCCTTGAGATATGGCATCTCATTTTCAAAGTCTTAAAACAACAAACAGGAGAACACATTAAAGTTCATACAAATAATACAGCAACACATAACATATAACACCACTACACAAATACCAACGTTTTACAGATGAGGACGGTTGGATTCTGATTAAATAAATGGGGCCTTGACAAACAAAAGGCCTGGGTTTGGTCACCCCAACCCCCCCAAAAAATCCATCAAGTGCCATGTCAAATTGATTCTGACACAGCTCTCCTTGTGAGAAGGTGTCATTTTCTGTTTAATACCTGAAAAATGTAAGCATGAGTATAAATGTGCTTGGTTGTTTCTTACAGAAAATAAGTGCAGCTCTGCTGAGTTTGGACTCTGTGGGAAGGGCACACAGACAAGCTGAACTAGCGGATCACTGGTGTCATTTTATGACGCACCGCAATAACTAATGTACTTCAACTCTGACCCAATGTCAATACCACATCAGCTCATGTTCAAACACAAGCCGTCTTACACCCCCGCAAAGCATTTATACAATGATTTGGTGTTTAAATTATAGAGGAAATTAATAATCCAGTTCAGGACGGGCCTATATCAACATTTTTCCATGTCAGAGAAAAGTTTAAATGGTCAGTCTAATAAGGGCCTGACTTTAAGGTCTGACAACATCACAGAATAAACGGCCTTTCAGGACTTATCAAAAGCAACTTACAGTTGCGTGTTATCCACCAAGTTGTTTTTGGCCCGACTGTTGTAACCCACAGCTGTGGTTTGCCAGCTTCGAGAGGTTGAACAACTTGGAAATGATTTAGTTGTGACTAGGCAGTAAAATGTGTAGGCTGTATGCCTCATGTTGGTGGTGGGGAGTCCACGTTGACTGCTTCATACATGTGCGGGCATACATAAGATAGACAGAGACAGGCAGTAAAGACGAGAGAGGGACAGGGGGAGGGGGGACATACCTATCCCCACGGGGTGTGAGGAATTTGTACAAATACCTGGCACAGGCATGCCAAAATAGGAGAGAGGGGGGAGACAAGCACAGAGCCATGAGAAGCCCTGGTCCAGTCATATGAGAAGATGGACAGGTATAACAGCTTATTAAATGGAAATGGAGACAGAATAAAAAAGCGCCATGGTTGGAAAGTCTTAATGAAGTGATATCAGGTGTTCGCTTAGTCTCAGATTTACATAGAAGTGGAAAAAAGGAGCACGGTTATGAAGTGTGTGACCAGGCATTTGGAAAAAGATATTGCTTAACTTAAACATGGAAACAGAAAAAGAGTAGTGGGGGAAGGAGACAAAGATCTGAGGCCTGCGCTGTTTATTTGACTTTGTTAGAACATATCAATCACGTTTGTACAGGCACATTATATAATTTTAATTACATTTACCTGAGCAATGGGCTTTGTTCTGCAGCTCTGACCTGCAGTGTACGTGTATCCCATATGGATTAGCCTCCCCTTATTCTTAGTATTCAAATCAGGAGGCTCTTCTGAGGCCAAATGAGGACTTGGAAAATGAAATAAAGGACTATGCAGTTCAGTAATGCTTTCAGGATAAACAGTTATTATATTTATATGTTCTGTTATACAAATGTATAATTTTATATTTTCCTGAATATGTAATTCCATTTTAGGATCTAAATGAGTTATCTCCCAATGAATAAACACTTAATTTGATTTTAAAAAAAAAACATTCTGCCAAGACATTCCTCCTTCACGTGACAAAAGATCTTGACCAATTATCGGCCTGACCAGATATCAACATTCGTTTTTAATATGGTGTGTGATGCGTGTGTTAAAAAAGAAAGAAAGACATTAATCTAAGCTGTGATGCAGTTGCCTCTCTGTCTGCATCACAGTCTGTTGTCTCCAAATCGTGAGCAGTCACTGAACCTCAAATGTCCATAGAAATGAAACATATTTTTATTTCATTTGATTCACAAAATCTCATTGAGTGCCTTTATATCAAACTTGAAAGCTAGTGGCTTCCTGCACTTTTTTTGTTTTGTGATGGTGTTGAAAGTTATCATTAAATTTCGGTTATTCTAGATTTAACACCAGTATTTTAATTTTGACTGCATAAGTGCATCAGTTCCAAACATCAGTTCTTATTCTCCTTGAAGACTCTGTGTCACAGCTGGCTCTTAAAAAAAAAAAAAAACCACACATCAGCTGTCTCTAGACCTGCAGTGTCTGAGTATTTTAATGTCTAGACCCCAAAAAAGAAATGTGGCATCTCCTTGTGACCCAGACTTCTAAAAATTCATAACAACTGCTGTAACATCTCCATTTCTGACTGAAAATAAATCCAAATATCTGTTTTTATATTGGATGTAAAAAATAGGATATGAATTCATGTTGATTTAATGTTCACTTCATTAAATCAAAATGAACAAAATAAGCATTAAAAGAAGAAAATGGACAAGAAATTACTGAATCAATCATGAAAATAAAGAAAATGACAATGAATAAAATAGTCAAGAAAATGAACAATAATGAACAAAGAAAAAGAGAAAATAATCAACAAAATGAGTACAGTTTTATCAAAATAATTTAGAAAATTTATTTCAAGTCACAAAAAATTAAGAAATAAGTGGCACATCAACAATAATAAACAAAAAATGTAAGAAAACAATCAACAAAATGAATAAAAATTTAACAAACTAATCTAGTGAATGTACCAAATAATCAAAAACATTAAAAAGATGAAGAAAATTATTAAGAACAAATGAATGAACAAAACAATAAACAAATAGGTGACCTAATAAAAAAGATTTTGTGACATTTTGTTTCGCAATTTTTTTTTTCTGATTTAGCAATTATTATTTAACATGTTAAGCTGGTCAGTTTCTTCTGATAATAATTGTTTCTTTTTCATTTGTGAAGCTAAACCTGCTCCAGCCTGTGACAATAACAGTGAATGACTTTATATCAGAGGCTGTTTTCTGCACACTGACATATTTCATTATACTAATTGCTTACTTGTCACTACAAATGTTGTCCACCGCATATTTTATTCAGGAGTTTCTCTGGCCCACGTGTTAAGATATCATGGAACTAAAGGGCCCCTGAGATGTCTTTGTGCTGAGGTTGAGTGTGTGAAAACAGAATGAAGTTTAGTGTCTCACTCACACTCGACTGAGAAAATAGAATTTGTTTTTCAGCGTCTTCATGTATTTATGCATCGCATTCAAATGAAGGGGCTGTAACAGGTCCAATCACTATGACAAACACCGACACGCAAACAGTAACGGCTCCCTAACCTTTTCCTGGCTGTCCTTCCTTTCTTCATTCATTTCATTAATTAGCTCCTGTGTTTTTTTTTTAGCAAACTGACTGACAAATTGCAGACTGGTTGACCGTCCTCGATATAGTGGACTTGATTAAATGGGCGGACGTTTTCGTGCGTGTGACAAATGGTTGTTGGACTAAGCTGATTCACAACTTGTGATGAGTTATTGATTCCCCCGTCCCACCCCCCACTTTCTACTGCCTGTCTGCATTTACAGTTTCCCATCAAATTTCTCTTGTTCCCTCCATATTAACCCAGGAGTTTGTGGTGTGTGGGAGTACGCAGAAAGATTTTACCTGCTTGTCAACCCTGATTGTCCTCCTGTCTTTTCTCTTGACCTTTCTGTTTTGCAAAAACTGTATTTGGAAGATAATTCACATTTTTCACATTTTGCCTGTGAACAATTTGCGGTTGAGCTTAATATCTGTGTATTTGTGTGCACTGTCTCTCAGTGCACAAAGGATCTGTCTTCCAGTGGTGGAATGAATACTTTACACATTTTTTCTATTTTATGGAACTTATACTGATACCACAAAACATCTCAGGGTCAATTATTGTATCTTTTACCCCAATGCATTTGTCAGCTTTAGTTATTTTCACAATAAAAGAATGTGATCAAATGAAGGATGGGGTGTTTCTTTATGGGTTGAAAGAATTCTCCTCCTTCATAAGCTATATAAATTCTTTTACAGTCCTCTTGGTTTTGCTGGAAAATGCATTGTCATAAAGCTGAAAACAGCTGTTTTTTCTGAGCCCTTGAAAAGCTGACTTAAAAACTTCTCATAGCACTGAGATTCAACAAACATATGTTGATCTTATACAATATGATGCTTCACTGTACAGGGTGGGGAAGCAAAATTTACAATGAACATTTAGTTGTTTTTTCTCAGCAGGCACTACGTCAATTGTTTTGAAACCAAACATATATTGATGTCATAATCATACCTAACACTATTATCCATACCTTTTCAGAAACTTTTGCGCATATGAGTAATCAGGAAAGCAAACGTCAAAGAGTGTGTGATTTGCTGAATGCACTTGTCACACCAAAGGAGATTTCAAAAATAGTTGGAGTGTCCATAAAGACTGTTTATAATGTAAAGAAGAGAATGACTATGAGCAAAACTATTACGAGAAAGTCTGAAAGTGGAGGAAGCAACAAAAAACGTACCAAAGCTTTTATTAAAGCTCTCAAATCCAAAATCCTAAAGGATCCAACCAAATCCATGAAAAAAATGGCAATTGAACTTGAGGTAGACAACAAGACCATTAGAAACGCAGTAAAATATGATTTGAAGATTTAAATTCTCATGACTTTCAATAAACTAATTGGTCATACACTGTCTTTCAATCCCTGCCTCAAAATATTGTAAATTTTGCTTCCCCACCCTGTAGATTGAACTGAACACTATATAAAGATGTTCAGATGAGTTCAACTTCAAACATCTACAGGAGTAAAATGTAATACATTCGTAATATGAATCCAAAAACATCACGTAAAGTAGTAACACACTGACAGGGAGTGTTTTACTGCACTATGAGTACTTTTACTTTATGTACATTTTGCTCATAATACTGCTGTTGTACTTTTACTCATGTAAAGGCTCTGTATGCCTCTTCCAATGCTGCTGTGTTCGATGTTGGCCCTTGAAGTCTCCCGAGGCCTGCCACCACACATTGAACCAATATGCACTGCCTCTGAAATCATGGAGCATTAGATTTGGACCTTGTGTGACCATGGCAAAATCTGGAACCCGTTAGTTGACACTGTCTGAGTTTGCTGCTCCATCTGCAGAAATCAGATCAGGCTTTCACAGGCCCATGTGGAGGGTTATCATAGCAGCCAGCATCCAACCAGCCAGCAGGGAATTGGACCCTTATCCTTATACGTACAAGCCAAAGCAACTCAGCAATAATTATTACAAAAGGGCAACATTACACTACCATTTTATTTCTTATTCATCCTGTTGAATACTCAGTGTTCTTCCATGATATTTAAGGAGGTATCTGTGAAACCAATTTGCAGGCATTATTGTTTCCCAGTTGTTATGCCTGTTAAAATGCTGAAGTCATAAAACACCCAAAGGTGTGAAGTTTTGCGTCTTTAGTGTCTGTACAGCTGCTGGGTCAACTCTTGGCTTGTAATTAGACTCCCAGAAACCAGGTGTATAGCTTCTGGACATTTTGCAGCAATCCACTCCAATTAGCTAATTACTAGTTTGGAAGGAAAACTTGCAAAGGAGAAAATGAGGCTGAGGTCTTCAACTGCAGGATCACAGACAGACAGACAGAGGCAAAAATAGTTCCAATCTGCCCACTGGTGGCTCTGAATCAGTATTGCATGTGCACATCTTGCAGTGATAATACTGGACTAACTATTATGTAATGCTGCATTGATCACAGGTTTAGTCTTTCATCTCTACAGCACAGTGTCTGCAAAGCATGTGAAAGAAGCCTTAGTTTATATCAAAGCTGCAGAGACTCCTTAATTATAAAATTGAAGTCACGTTAGTGTCCTATATCAACTTTCCAAATTACTGTTGTACATCAAGTGAATCACCATAAATACCACTTTGTGTAAATAAGCCATGGTCGAAGTGAAACAGTGGAAATGTTGGCTTGCTGTTGAGCAGTGAGCCCTGAGCACTGCTGGTGGCATTTATGCTTCATTACGAGTCAAATAAGTAAAAAGGAAAGTTCTGCCCCAGATGTGCATATTTTTCTTTGTTTGTTTTAAGCCACAGTGGCTGCAAAGGTTTACCACAATCAAATTAGGTTGAACATTATTTGCATGACACTGGGAGGATCAAAACTATTCTCTGATGCTCATCTAATAAGGGCATTTGGAGAGTAAACAGACAGGCCAGTCTTAAAAGGAGCTGGTCCTGTTTTGTCTTGCGTCAATTGTGTCCATGTTGGTCATAAACAAACATGAGAGAGTGACTGATTGTGTTTTTCCCCTTCTTTTATGGAAAAAATGCAATCCTTGTCATTCTGCTTCCCACATCACTATTGCCCTCCTCTCTGTCCCCCCCTACCTCACAGTTTTCCATCGCTCAATTACAAGTAGTGTATTTTCACACTTATGCAATTTAAAATTACAAAGCGTGTCCAGTTGGATATGTTCAGTAATCTATATGACATTGATTGTGCTTATTGTCATGTAAACATATTTGAGCACTAACAACAAACAGATTCATTTTGGTCAGTTACAACGTGCGTGCGCATGGTTTCAGCTTTTCAAATGTCAAAGTGTAATCTCAATATTTATGTGTTTAAGTTGTGAGTTTGACGTTGAAAGAAGGTACACAGCTGATTGTTGTGACTCTTACATCATCTCCTTCAGTGTTTACCATCAGTTTTCCTGATCCCTATCCCCACGCACTGACAGAGCTCACGACATCAGGTCATCTCTTGGGTGTCTTGACTCAGATTAAATCAGATTAAGTATTAGTAAACACACACTGGTGCTTTTCCTTTCTGTCCCTCACACATGTATATCATCATTGCCAAGAGCGTGATCACTTTCACTAAGCTATCCTGCAAATTCCAATTTACATTCACATTTAAATTAGCTTTAGCTTTAATTGACATGAACATAATTAAAGTCAGTAATCCGAAGGCATGTTTTAAGCCTTTATAAATACCTCATTAACATCAGGACTGATCAATACTAATGAACCTATTTCTGTTGATCTGCACTCTGCACAAATGTCAGAGAGTAGAAGTTAATATAACACCACCACAAAAAAATGTTTTGGGTGAATTTTAATGTTCAACCAAAAATACGGATTCTTTTGTTATTTAACATTTTTATACACCACATATGAATTGTATCGGCTACAGGTACAAAAATATATTTCACTGTGCTTTGTACTATATATAACTGTGCATGTGACAAATAATTGCTTGCACTGTCTGCACAGAACCATAACTGGTACCATTATAGTCTCACTCAAACCCAATGTGTCCACACTATATATTGTATATTGTATATTTTGAAACGTTATCTTGTTTATTCTCTATCTTACTTGTTTATTTATTTTATTGTATTTCATTGTATTTTATTTTTTTCTGCATGCTTACTTATTCTATGTTCTACGTATGCACCAAACCTCTGAAGCAAATTCCTAGTAATGTGAACCCTGTTTAGCTACATGGCAATAAACACGATTCTGATTCTGATTCTAAAACCTATCTTACATTCAAAGACTTACAAGTTTTTTGGGTGACTTCCAACTGAAATTTTCTCTACCTTTAACCTTTCCTAAGTGATTTATCACCATTTATTATTTATTTCTAGCTTCTGTATTTTTCATTGTTCAGTGAAAACTAGGTATTTTTCCAAATTTGATTTATTGTATATGTACATTTGCATAAAAGCTCAGAGTAAATTCAAAGGTTATTATGTCAAAGCAGAAAAAATGGAAGAAAAAGGGACTTTTTCAGCAAAATATATCATTGACTGAACATTAA
Source organism: Sphaeramia orbicularis (assembly GCF_902148855.1). Classification (NCBI taxonomy): domain Eukaryota; kingdom Metazoa; phylum Chordata; class Actinopteri; order Kurtiformes; family Apogonidae; genus Sphaeramia; species Sphaeramia orbicularis. The sequence continues at coordinate 34,348,584 of NC_043972.1, read as the reverse complement.
ATCAGTTGTCTACAACCGCTGCCATGTGTCAAAGTAGAAGATGTTGCAGAAGTGGACAATATTTCCATGTTTACTATGGAGCATCTGAACATCCAAACAGGTCATATCTGATGACCCTGAAAAGATTAATTATTAACCCATAAAGACCCAAACACCCAGTGGCAACCAAACCATTCACTGATTTGAAATGTTAAATACCTGTTGATAGACTAATCCTGTCAATACATGTAAATAATTGGTGTAAAATACAGTTTGTCGTCTTTTCATGGTCATCAGATATGACCCATTTGTTCGTTCAGAGGCTCAGTAGTGAACATAGAAACACCATCATCTTCTAAAACATTGATTCACTGGTAAAACCCATGGAGTTGGATCAATGACAATAGATGGAAACACTTTTTTTGAGTCCAGTTAACAATATATTTTGCAGAAAAACAATGTTTTTCCTCAGTTTTCTCTGTTTTGGATATAGTAACCCTCAACCTTAATCTGAGCTTTAATGAACATTTACATAATCAGTGAATTAAATATAAGAAAATACGTGATTTTCACTTAAAATGCTAAATTCAGAGTATAATATTAGAGTAAATGGTGATTAATCACTTAAGAAAGTTTAAAAATAGAGAAAAATTTATTTGAGAACTGCCACAAAAATAGCACCTGCATCCCATAACTGTGCCTTTATGGGTTAATTATTCAATATATTGATAGGATTAGTGGATCAAAAGTTATTCATTATTTTAGATCAGTAGATGCTTTAAGTTACCGGCGGCTGTGTAGGTCTTAGACAGGACAAAAACAAAAAACTACTAATGATTCCTGAAATGTGTGGGCATGAACTAGGCTTTGTATTTTTGCGTTTTTTAATAAGTCAATCACAAGCTGACGTGACAAGGTCACTCCGTGCGTGGGAGCGCGTGGTCAGGGGACACGGCGTCGCGACGTGTGCGCGCACATCCGCCACCTGAGGGGCTCGCGGACAGTTGACAGTCCTCGCTAACGTGGAGTGTCTCGCAGTCAGTTTTGGTTAAATGCGGTTAAAGGATGGAGCTAAACTAACGGCACGTGACGCTGAACTTACGAGAGGAAACTGGTCGACGGTCGGTGAGTGAGGAGACTGAGAAAATGACATTAATGCAGCTCTAATGCTTAGAAATGAGTAAACTGTTAGAGTCTGTAATTTTTTTATCTCTATTTTAGTGTCGTTTAAGTGAACTACATGTGACCTGACAGCGTTAAAACATCTGTCATTTAAATGTATAACTGACTGCTGTAAGTGCCACTGAAAAGCATTATTATACCTATTAAAAACAAGTTGTAAACTGGTGTTTTTATTCATCCAAAGGCTGATGACAGACCCAGAGTTTAGTCCAAAGACATTTATGAAGAAATTCTTGGACGAAGCATGAAAAAAATGAACAGAAAAACAAATTTCGATTGTCATCGTGGCCTGATGATTGATTTTTTATGAGCTATAAAAAAAATACAGCTTTAATTTAAGTTTATTGAGACAGACACATGTAGTTATTGTCATTGTGAGGATGTGAAACAGTGTCACAGTCCAGATTATGTGAAATAGATATGATCAGACTGAACTCAGAAACTTAATTTGTTGTGTTTCCAGCAATAAGAGATAACTGAAGTTTTTTCAATGAGACATATGAGGTAACAAGATTGGACCAAAGTACAGGATTATAAAATGACAGCAGCTGATTCTCTTAAAAAGACGCTCATTGTCCCATTTTGTAATCTGTGGTTTAAGGACAGTTCACTGAACTGCAGCTGATTTCCAGTACTTTTAATTAATGTAAAGTTAATCTTAGTTTTTCATCATTGGGCATCTATTTTGCAAGTTATCCCAGGTAATGTTGTGAGAGCAGCTTAATATTACTATATTTGGCCTATTTAGGTTAAACTCTAAATGTCTGTGAGATTGCATCTCTCATAATTCAGCAGAATGGTATCATGTTATTCCCGTCCTGCCTTGTAAATGACTACATCGGTCAAATTCAATGCTGCACACATTTTAACTGTTGTTATTTCTGTCCACTTGGCATTTTCTGAGGTTGTGACATAACACACAGTTCCAGTGTTCACTAAAAATAATAGAAGAATAACGTTTCAACGTAAAAGTCTTATAAAGTCTCACCTTTCCTCTGTAAAAAAGATGTCAAATAAATAATAAAAGTATCTTAAAATTCACTCAGTTTAGGATCTGAAGTCATGTTGACATGTTAAAACCTCTGTTTAATTGAAGTTGCTGTCATTGCAGTATATCATTGTGTCATTTAGTCAACTAATAACTATACGATTACGCACTGAAAATATTATGGGTTAGTATTGCATTACAAATGTGAGTATGTATTTTGCACATAGTGTATTTGGTTGCTTTTTCCATGGGCTCTAAGGAAACTGGGTGAAAGCAGCTGATGCAGTCAGGCGCTGGGCTTGTGCAGTGGTGTGTCTAGATCTCTGGGGAGTTGTGAACTAGCAGTGGCAAATAAATATAGGATTGTTGAATTCACTGACTGGATAAAGAATATTGTACATTGTTATTTAATACATCACAGTGGGTTATGAAGATGGGAAATGCCATGACTACACCTTTCAGTACACTGAGTATTATATTATTTAGAACAAGAGTTGTGCAGAGTTTTAAATAGCATATTGCAGCCTGCACCATCTTAACTCACAGATTAACATTTGGTCGTCATCACATGTTGACCTCGATTGCTGCACACAGCTGAGAGAGGGACGGTAGTGGAAAAGTTTCAATTAGATGGAATAAGGCTCAGAGCCAAAATGACTTCACACTTATTATTATTACGTCCACCAAGGAGGTTATGTGATCGTCTACGTCTATCTGTCGGCAGGATTATGCAACAACTACGGCACCAATTTTCATGAAACGTGATAGATGAGGAGAACGTGAGTCAAGGAACCCCTCTAAATTTGAAGCAGGTACATAAATATAAAGAGATGGATGATGGACATGTTTTTAACTCTGACATTGGCAAGTCCCTGTTACCAAGATAACAATCAGTTAAATGAAGCAGTAGTATTACATGATAAAAAGGAGGAAACATGGGTCGTAATTTGTGGTTGTCTTGTGTCTTAAAAAAATTGTGGGGCAAGAAAAACATCTAATTACTTCTGTACTTTTGAGGACCTTGTAGTTATTTTTTTTACATTTATGTTTTTATGTTGGGTCACAAATCACACTCTTCATAGCAATAATTATCATTTGTAGGTTGCCAAAACAGAAAGAATAATCAAATGTGATGAAGTATGGTAGGGTCATTTTACAGTATACTTTAATTAATCACAAAATAAACACAAAATTACATATATTGTGCTAAAAGTTTTCTGATGATATCTACTACCAGTCAGCAGTATTGCAAAGTTCATATATTTCATACAATAATAATAATAATAATAATAATAATAATAATAATAATAATAATATAAAATAAACAAAACATCATCAGGGAAATGACTACATTGTACAAAATGCACCAAATGGCTTCATAAACTGCATACTAAAATTCAACAAATGTCACCTACTGTTTATTTGGCTGTTGTGCTCTGTGATGTAACATCCATTACTGTTTGGATGGTGCAGCTATCACATGTAGCTTCTGCAAAGTATGAGTGCTGCCATCATATCTGCAGTTCACAAGAACTATATTGATCAGACTGGCTGAAAGCAGGAGGTCACTGCAGTTTTGTAATATTCATGCACTTTGTTTCCTTCAGATATTACTTATTATTCCAGCTGATGTAGAAGATCCAAAATCTGTCACATGTGACATAGAGTTGTGTGGAATAATTAAGCTTTAAATGAAAGAGATGGAGAGAAAAAGCCTTAGATAGAAAGCCATGTGACCAGGAGAGAGAGATCTAATGTGTGCCCTGGTTTCTAACCTCCACTGATCAATATTCAGTATTGATGTCTCCATATTTGCATTGTGCCTCTGCAATGTAGAGGGTCATTTAGTTTTGCAATGCTGTGCATCAGTGGCACAGAGTTGATTAAATTCTTCATATTACACCATCTGACCTAATTCAGCTTCCCATGAAATACTTTACAGAGCAAAATAGTTTGTGAACATTACTTACAAACTTTTGTATTCAGGACATATAGCACAGGTGTGATGCTGAGGAAGAAATAATGGGTGTGAGAGGGCAGAATAAAGAGACAAGTAGTTTATTCTTTTTCAATGACACTGAAATCATATTCCCTGCGAACCTAATCTCACTAGATAACACCTTAATATGATCAGATAATCTGGATAGAAAGAGGACAGGGGAGGTGGAGCAGAGGCAGAATGCAAAGAAACAAAGGTGAGCGAGACAAGTGGTGGAGGTAGATTACTGTGGTGTGGTAGGAGAAATATGAAAGTTCAGCAAACCAGATGTTTTGGTGCATAAAATGTGATCCATGCAGCAAGACAGTCATGTTTTAAAAATCATCTTAATTAAACATGAAGATGATCGTGAGATTCTTCCAAACCCTGTCCAGCGCTCCTCAATCGTTCTCTACATACATCAAGTGATTTGGCAAAAAAATGCCTCTCATTAAAGACTTGTGGTAGTAAAATTATTTAGATTGTTAATACCACACATAAAATACTCCACTATACTACTATGCATATGTTTAAGATGGTATTCATAGTAACTACTTTATATACTGTTGTGTAGCTTAACATTCTGCTTTTCTCAGTGGTTGCTTTGGTTGCATCTTTTCGCTACCAGAACTTGTAGTGTCTTCCATGCTGTCCATTTGTTTTTCTTTTAGAGATTTAATTGTTACATTTTAAATGAAAATAAATGGTACTTTGGGGAGTTTTAAGTACCAGTAGAACCATACTTTTTTATTCAGTGGTTCAGTTTTTTTATTCAGGTCAGTTTGACCTCCTTGGCTGTTCTAATGTTAAGAAGTAGGAAGTAGAAGTAGGATGAATGCATAAGAACATGTAATCCTTCATCTTACATTTGGTAAAATGTGGTTTTCACTGGACGTAAACAGATATTACCTGTAGTTAAAGCAACACCAGATAGAAAAGTAACTGCCTCTGAGGAGTAGATGTACCCTAAACTACCAGATAAAGGATGCTCTCAAATAAAGCACCTTAAATTTGTATTTAAGTTCATTACTTGAGTGGGAGCACTCCTTAGTAATATTCAACCACTGGAGTTTAACTTTTATCTTTATTAAAATAACCTTGAAATGAGTCTTTTACTAGTCTACCTCTGTAACTGTTGAGCCATAAAGATTAGCACAATTTACATTCTTAAAGACACTCTGAGTACCACTGACAGATTTCTAGGTTAAGATAAAAATTTTCCCTCTGAATTAAGGCTGGGTGATTTGGCCAAAGCCTGTACGAAATTAATAGTCGCTATATGTCACTATACAGTAAATTCATTTAAGAAATGGTTTAACGTAATTATGGTGCATTTTATGGAGTTTTTTTTTTTTTTTCATTTGGAATTTAGATTCAGTGTTATATTCAGTTTCCTTCATGTTTGTTTGTGTTGCCTTCATGCCGTTTAGAAGAGCACAAGACTTGCACAGTACATGACAGAAAAGACCCATTGGCATAACAGGGATAGAGCATTATCTGAAAAGACAAACATTATCTCAACACTTATTGTCAAATTGCACATCCCTTTTCTGAACTAGGTGCAGTTTTGTCACTATCACAATTTTGCAGTCCATTACAGTAGAATTTACTGCTGCTGATTAGCATTAATTGAACGTAACAGGAGTTTATGCACATCAAATATCAGTGTGTCTCTTAGAAATAAGTCTCAGGACTCAGTTCAATAATAATTATAATAATTATAATAGTAATTATAGCATAGCTCTCCATTCAGCCTGTTGTGCTTAAGTCCTTGTGATTTTGGTTGCACAACGCATGCATCTACATTATAAAAGCCAAGTGGCCTCTGCGTGTGTGTCTGGGGAATCAAACAAAATCCGGAAAGAGCTGACTGGTGCAGTGTGGCATACTTATGTATTTTTGGTCAAGGGAGACAGTAGCAAAAATGGCAAGTTGATAGGACCAATATTTTGGGAGATATTAGTAATTTTGGAATACAATAGCCATACAACCACCTTTCTTTGTCCAGAAGCTTTGGCGGTGACTGCTGGACAAATGCGGTACAGCATGCACAAATGCACAACGGCATAAAAACTACCACATCTAGAACCTGTGGATCCCCAAGGGTCAACATACTACTGGTAAATATATTACCACAAACTGAAATACCAAATAACCAAATAAAAAGCAGTTCTCATTTATAGGCTGAGTGAAAAAATAATATGGATATAGATATAGATAGAAGCACAACATGCACTACTAGAAGTTTAATAAATTCAACAGCTTCATATTATTATTATAATCCAGTTGTTTTAGATCCCTCATCTGAAGGGTCTTTGTTCAATTTCAGTCACTGCAGGTGTGTGTCTTAGTGAATCTTTCATTTGTAGAAAGTTAAAAACATTGCAGGAACACTTACACAATCAAATCAATGAGTACATTCTATCAACTGGGATGATTTTGTAGCACCAATTTCAGTACTTGTAACATTGCAAACGTGAGTGGATCAAAAGAAGGTTTTTTTTTTACTAAGTGCAACCATTTCTAGTTATTAATCCAAGGGAATTGGAAATAAAGTCCTGTCTCTAATATAAACCCCCTTCAAACAAAGGTCTGGTACCTTCTGCAGTTGAGATCAATAAAGGCCTTGCCCACAATTTGAGGGCATACAGTAAATCTTTTCATTTACATTTGCCATATGCAGCATGTAAACATTTGACTTATCAGACATATTTGTGGATACATGAACTCAAACCATTTGGTCAATCAGATGAAATCCTGCAGCTGTCAGCAACCCTCAATATTTATTTATTTATTTATGTATTTATTTATGTATGTATGTATGTATGTATGTATTTATTTATTTATTTATTGAGACACTTAAATGGCAGCTGTGTGGTTAGTGTCTTTGTAGCATCGTTGCAATATTGAACAGTGTTGTCATGTGTGTTAGCACATTACATTTTCAGTCTTCATCATATAAGGCAGGACTGTGAATCAGATGGAATTCAGAGAGTGTGAACCATGACTGCTCTTATATTAGAAGTCACTTCAAACATTTTCCACTTCACCTTGATAAGGTTAGACAACCTAAGGACACAATCGCATTCCCCACACACACATGTAGGCACAAACACACACTTCCCTCATCACCTTCTCCAGCTCCTGTCATCAGGTGGTCAGTGACACTCCAGCCCAATCAGAGAGATAACAAACCTGAGAGCATGCTCATTTGGTAGCATTAGAGGTACAGGCATCAAGGTCAAGACTGATCCCTCACTCAGTTTCATATTAACTGAACATCAGGCAACTCAACTGTTATAATATCTACCCTAATGGATTTGGGGGAAATTATTTTACAACTCTAATATCTAAATTGCCCATAGGTGTGAATGTGAGAGTGATGGTTTGTCTCTAAATGTCAGCCCTGTGATGAACTGGTGACATGTCCAGGGTGTACCCCGCCTTCGCCCATAAGTAGGAGCCCATAGGCTCCAGTGACCCTAGTGAGGATAAAGCAGGTTCAGAACATGAATGAATGAACCTTAATAGACTTTACATGTCTACGATGTCTGATAATACTCTGATAACAACTGTCCTGCTAATAATTATCTTTGACAGTTTTCTTATGGATGGTACAATTTTGTTGGCCAATAAAACTATTTATTTATTGAGCAATAAAAAAATAAAACTTCAGCAGCTTTAAAGCAGTTTTTTTCTCAGTCATTTAGCCCCTGAACTGGTTGAGAGCCAAATGGAGTAACAATTAATAACTTAAGCAAAAAGTGAAAAATGATCTCATTTGTTCGATTTTTTTTTAATTTTTTTAATTATACTCTCTTTAAATTCCCACATTTATTAAAATACTTTTACATCTATCACTTACGTTTTATTTAGGAAGTACATATCATAACTGCAGTCTAAATGATGCGATTCATTAGATAATGTATTGTTTGAGGGATGTAACAGTGCACTCGTTTGTACCAAACCATTTCAGTTCGGGGGCTTCGATGCAATATGGAGGTGTACCGAACAAATACATGTTCCCTATGTGAAGAACGCAAACACTTGCCTTAAGTTTCCACACGAACCTTGAAGCGGAACACACACCGTACAAGCAGGGTGACCTCAAGCAGAACCCATGTGTGGGTTTCCCCTTATATACATTCTGCAAAAAAACACTTTATTCTGAGGCTGGGGCACCAATGGGGGTAAACATGACAACAGAGACTATAACAGAGGTACAGAAGCTGGGTCGGATGTTCAAAGAGTGTTAAGCTTCACTTTCGGTTTTCTGTAGTTACGGAGCACCCACACACACACATGCATACACACACACACACACACACACACACACACACACACACTGGTCTCTTTCACTGTACCGAAAATGTTTTGAAAATGTATCGAACAGAAGACCCCTGTACTGAAAACGTACCGAACTGAAATTTTCCTGTACCGTTACACCACTGGCACTCATAATGTCTTATTAATCTTGTTATCTTCACTAACTTTCCCAGATTATTCTGAATCTTTTTATGACCTCACATTTTACCTGTATGGAGCGGAGGTTGCACTAGACATTCTTATTGTCCGTCATTTTAACGGACAAGGTTGTAAAAATTCTGTCATAACATATTACTATCCATCATTTCCATTAAGTTTTTTAATGATAATGAGACAAATTTAATAGTATTTAATGTTCAAAAACTTCTCAATGATGCAGCAACTTTAGTTGCTCCTGGCTGATAAACCAACGTGATATCATAACCCACATAAATATATCTCTATGCATTATAAGCTTTCTGTGTGTATGTTCATGTTGTGTCAAATACAACGCACTGAGGGTTGAGGTTGTGTGAACCGGAGATCTTGGCGTAAATTGACATGCCATCAAATGGTGTTGAAGAACACACGAAAGGTACAAAATGCATACATATAGTAGGCCAAATTCCATAAGAACTGGCGCATTACTTGCTTGTCTTTCATTCTCCACCGGATCAGTCCCTCTTTTTTCACAGCGTTTATCAATGTCATCACATTTACTGGGCTTTTTAAAATAACTAAGGAGACTCAGCTGTTTTGACATTTTGCACGAGCAAAGTAGCATATAATTTTTTCTAAAGTCAGCTAAACCATCAGACAAGACTTGACAATGACTGATTAATATGCACACTCACCATCAACTGGACAGGGGATGTACTACAGGTGAACTAACAATGAGTCATTTGAAAGAAGTAACGTTGTTGTATTCAGCGTAGTTGTGATGGTGGCGCTTTATAGTTATATACAGGTAGGATGCTGTTATGGACTGTTTGATGCCTTGTTAAGAGACAGACAGACCAGCGATCCTGGTCCAGGTTCTGTTCACAGTGTTGTGTGAAAACTGTCTTTGGTAGATTACCCTCAGTATTTTAACCTGTCAAAATGACGGACAGCCTTCAGAATTTTCTGTCATCTTTAAAAAAAAAAAATCTGTCAGTGATGGAATGTTTTTGGTTAATGCAACCTCTGGTGTGGAGTCTGTCTATAACAGTAGCATTACTTCTTACGTAAATTCTCAGCGGATTAGCAAAACCATCGGTGAGATTACCAAACTCACAAGTGCAGCTGTAATCCACATATCACTATATCCACCCCTTCACCCAAACACCTCCAGGCTCAGCCCTCATCTTAGCTACAATCCCTGTCTCAACCTTTGTCTCTTGACTCCAATCCGCTATCATGTATCACTAAGTTTGTTGATCATCCAATTCAGGATTCTGTCACGTGGAAGTTCTTCTTATTTTTGCCTTTTCTATAACTTGTTTGTCTTTTAAACTTGTAATCACATCAAAACCTCCTGTTTTGTTGTACTTTATGTAGTGCTCAGCAAATTTAGTGATGTTCCACTGCATCCTGATCATTTTAATTAACCTGGAGTTAGTTTATTAATATTTTTCCCTTTTTTTCTGTTTTTCTCTGTTTCTATTGGCAGGTTCTTCAGGGCTGTACAGATATATATGGATGAAGTTTTGTTTAGTCATGACCATCTAAACGAAGTCTGCAAGATATCTGACTGGTAAAATACATCACTAATACTTCACTACATACACTTCCACATGTTTAGATATTTGTTATATACAATGTAAGTAATTTCCGAGCTAGCAAAAAATGTGAATGGTTGGTATAAATTGAATGGAAAACGATCTTTTGTAATTGATCCCATTCTATTTTTACTTGTCAACGAAATCGTTACATCTCTGTAATGTAACACCCTTTTTAGCTAATATGTCATGTCAGTCACAGCTGTTATTCTAAATTTTCATTCTCTTTTACATTTCTCTTTAAACTTGGCAGTGCTTTTGTAAAGAACGCCCTAAAGAAAAGGAAAGCACAACAGAATGCCAGCACATCTGTACAGGGAATGGAATAAACAGCCAATTCTACACCGTTTTCTCCTGTGACTCTTTCCATCAGAGCAACAAAGATCAGTGCTCTAACTGAACATGTGTCATAAAAGAAGGTCAACACACAAGTGAAGATGAACCCCTATTTCACCTCTCACTTCAGGAGGGATCTTTTTCCTCATTTTCATTTGTTGTAGACATATTTGATTTCTGTTTATTCTGTTTATGACTGAATGTCATTGTGTTAATTATATTGACAAAGTTGGAGCATTAGCTCCTGTATTTTGTTGCTGTTCCTTTTCTACTCATCTCAGTGCAGAGTCAGGGTTAAGGGTTTGAGTCTGTCCAGATCTGGATGACGACAAACTCTGTATAGTCGGAATTCAGTAACAGAGTTCTTGGAAATGTGTGAAAGGTAAATACCAAGATTATGAACATATCAAGTTACAGTTACTTCTACTGTATGCATGCTTTTTTTTTCTTTTTTTTTTTTAAATCACTGTGGTTTTGTGGTGTAATTTAAAGTTGTTCTAATATAATTCTTAATTTCTTGTTCTTGCATATCAGATGTCTGTCTGATAATCTTTCTTCTTTGCAGACATACTCTGTATTCAGGCAGCCCTTTGTGATCTGGTTCAAACAGGGATGCTGATTCAGAAACTACAATCAGCAAACTCAGTGTTATTCTCCACCCAGTTACACAGTCATCCTTCATCCATCTAACAAGTTTGACGCCAAACCTGCTGCAAAATGTAGTGAAATTCCTAAGGTGATCTGTGTACTTACCTTTAACCTCACTGAAAAACTTACACAAAAAGCCAAAAATGTGATTAACAAGACAAGTTCAAAGTAATCTTTGTTGTTGTCCTCCCTTCTTATCTTTTGTCAGGTGGTTTCTCAGCCATAATGCTGAGCTGTGATGAGGTATGTCCAAAGTAAATGCTAACAGCTGTGAAGTTCAGATCAGTATCTACCCAACAATAGTTTAAACAAACTGACAATGGCCAGCAAGCCAATTTGTCAACACTTAGATACAAAAACTGGAATTGTCAAAGCAATGACATGATGGATCAGAAAATGGACATTAAAGCAAGGTTCTTTCAGTTGGGCCCTTATTGTTGGGCAGTAGTGAGTGACTTGTGAAAAAGTCATTCTGTCATTGATTTGATTCTACTATTCTCAGCATCTTCTTTAATGTCCCCTAAAAATTTTTTGAAGTTGAGCAATAATTAAAGCTACTAGGTATGTCATGTACTGAAAGTCTTCCATTCTTTGTTTTTTCATGCACATACCAAGGGATTGTGTAACTGAGAAGAACTTGATTGTAAGAATAGGCATGTTTTTATTTTGTTGTTTGCATGGTAGAAAATTTTATCACATCTTCCCCTAAGCTTAATTTGGAGTTGCTATATCCATTGTTTGTTGACCTTGCAATAATATTGCATTGAATCCTTTGTCTTCCTACTGCACTGTATTTTCAGTTTATAACTTTAACCAATCAGTGATGGCTGCAAAGATTTTCCCTGTAAGACTGCTGAACTGAAGAGAACCTATCCTGCATGATCTTGGTACATCTCTTAAGGTCAACCTTGCCCTACCACTCCTTGTCAAACTAGTCCTCATAAAAAAATAGTCAACACTGTTGGAATTATCGCTGGACTTTTTCCTTGTAGCACTCCAACTTGTTCTTACTTTCAGTAAGTATTATGGACATTTGTTACTGATAAATGCATCCCTGGAATTACCTCAAGAAAGTCAACTTTGTTTGCACTGAGATCTATCACTAAAAGGAGAGACTCTACTGAAAAACATCACAAGTTGGTTCCAGGACAGTGTAACAAGACACTGACCAATGACTTTGGAGGGTATTCTCCCCTGATTACCACTGGACACTATGGACTTGTGTTTCCATTGAGAAGGCAAACTATACTGTTAGCACCAAATACAACTTCTTTCACTGCACCAAACTGCATACTTACTACATCAGGTGTGCACATCTGTTTTTAGACAGTGCATGATGGGAGCGGCACGTGTGAAACGTCGCTTCAGTGCTGTGGTGGATGGGCCAGTGGAGGAGGAGGAGGTCATGAGGCTGGCACAGAGTGCTGCAGATACGGCTAGGGCAGGGGGGAGCCCAACAGGGTCAGGGACCCCGCCAAGCCCTTCTCCGACCCATGCCCTCAATGGCAAAGCTCTACCTCTTCAGAGCAACACCAACAATGCACGGAGGCAGAGTTTCATTGAAGAATCAGTTGGAGGAGATGCAGGAGGAGAAGGCGGAGTGAGAGCAGGAGGAATGTGCTCAGGGCTAAGACGTGGAAGAGGTGGTAGTGGCGGAGGAAGAGAAGGCCGTTCCTCTTCGGACCAGGACTCACTCTCTTCCCCTTCCAGTACCAGCCGCCGTCGCACCAGGCGCTCAAGCCGCCGGCCCCGACAACGCTTTGTGGGCAAGGACGGACGCTGCAACGTCACCTTCGTCAACATGAGCGAGAGGGGCCAGCGGTACCTCAGCGACCTCTTCACTACCTGTGTGGACATCCGCTGGCGCTGGATGTTAGTCATCTTCACCCTCTCCTTCCTTCTCTCCTGGCTGCTTTTTGGATTTGCTTTCTGGCTCATTGCCTCCGCGCATGGGGACCTCTCCATTCGGCTCACCCCAAGCCCAGGTGCCTCCTCTGGAACAGGGGAGGCCGGGTCTGGAGGGGAGTCTGATGGAGAGGTAGTGGTTGAGGAGCCGTGTTTCTTCCAAGTGAACAGCTTCATGGCGGCCTTTTTATTCTCCTTGGAGACACAGACATCCATAGGTTACGGATTCCGAAGTGTAACCGAAGAATGTCCCCTGGCGGTGGTGGCGGTCGTTTTGCAGTGCATTGTGGGCTGCATTATTGACGCCTTCATCATCGGGGCAGTCATGGCAAAGATTGCCAAGCCCAAGAAGCGCAATGAGACTCTGGTGTTCTCTGACACAGCTGTGGTGGCACTGAGGGACGGAAAACTTTGCATGATGTGGAGAGTTGGAAACCTACGGAGGAGCCACCTGGTAGAGGCACATGTCCGAGCACAACTACTGAAAGTAAGTGAAACTAGGGTAATGGACATGATAGAAAAAAGAACTGAAACAGTAAAGTAATGATTAGGACAAGTCATTCTTACAAAATAGGCTAAATACTACAGGTTTGTGAAACATGAAGACAGAAGGGAAGTGTCAGAAAATAGGTTGTTACTGTGAGTCAGCAGTAGAGGAAAAAAGGTTGCAGAGAAACAGAGAGCATTTAGACCATCTGGCCTGTATTCTGTGGACCGTAGTTAATGAGAGCTTGTTTTATTTTCCCTCAGGGGTTAGGAAGATTTACCATGGATTAACTTGCCTACAATTCTTTAACTGGGGACCATTGTCCTTCGTCATCTCATTTTCTCTTGCGTGAACTGTGGGTTTGGGGGATTGCAGTCTATGTATGCTGATATTTATCCTGTCTAGCCTAGTCTAACCTTATTTGGGTAATTTTGAAACTTTACCCATGTTTATTTGATTGTTTGTGTGTTTTGTTAGTCATTGCTCAGTGAATGTTCTTGCATCTGGGCCAATGAAGCTACAGCACAAACAATTTGATCTCTCTTAATAGCATGACCATATTAAAGTTCAGACAGGGCAGATAAGATTAAAGTTTGTGAGGATCAAAGCAATACAGTTCATAATGCTGGGACTGGATATTGTTCTATAGTATGGGATGGGTGAGTGATAAGCCTGTGCAGGTATGACCAAATATTAAGCTTTTAGGTCACACATTTAATTTCCAATAATTTTCTTGGGTAGCCTAGGAATGTGGCATCAAATAAATAGATTTTTTTTCCATATAGGAAGTGAAGATAATCTCCTGCTTCCACATTGGAAATAACTTCTAATCTCCCTTCCTTATTTTCCTACACATGAGAATACATTTTCTAACATCACAGCATGTAATATGAACATTTTTCTGTATGACTTCACGTCTATAATATTCTGTCTTTCTTACTCCCAGTCAAGGGTGACACCAGAAGGAGAGTTCCTTCCCCTAGACAATATGGACATCAATGTGGGTTTTGACACCGGCACTGACCGCATTTTCTTGGTCTCCCCGGTGACTATTGTACACGAGATCAACGAAGAGTCTCCCTTTTTTGAGATGGACAGAAAAACCCTGGAGAAAGACTCGGAGTTGGAGGTTGTGGTCATACTCGAAGGCATGGTGGAAGCTACAGCCATGACCACGCAGTGTCGCAGCTCCTATCTGGCCTCTGAAATCCTCTGGGGACACCGCTTTGAACCTGTGCTCTTTGAGAGGAGAGACTGCTACCAGGTCAGGGACTTATTTTTTTTGTTGCCACAGCCAATAAAATGCTTCTTACAAATGTGTTCATCCCAATTTACTTTTTCATTCTGCCCTTTTTCCAGGTGGATTACTCTTTCTTCAATAGGACATATGAAATTGAGAACACTCCTTCATGCAGTGCTAAAGACCTGGCTGAACAGAAGTACATTCAAAGTTCATGCTCGTCATTCTGCTACGAGAATGAAGTGGCTCTGCAACTTGTTTCCCCTGAGTCTGAGCAAGGCCCAGAGTGTCCCTCCCCACCAACCAGGAGACAGTCTCTGTCAGAACATCTCCACTATAACTGAAGGTGTAGGATAGCTGCCCTCAAAGGAAAAAAAAGACAAGAAGTTGACCCAGGGGTTTAGAAGATGTACAGGTAAAAAGAGCAGCATAGACAGGCAGACTTCATGAGATGTGATGGACGTACATGGATAATGCCATGAGCTGCTATTGTTAGAAACTGGGAGATAGGAAAGAAAGTGCAGAGTAGGAGAGAATCTAGAGAAAGTGTACAATGTTCTGAAACACATTGTGGGATAGAACCCAGAGTACAGATGTAGACAGGAGATCCACAGTTAGAGTTTTTGGGTCTGCTTGTTTGGAGATGGGATTACTACCTTGTTGTCTGACTGGCCCTGGCAATCTTGCAGAATCGTTGAAAACTTGTGTCTCATCTGGCCCATCACTACCACAACACGCTGGATGGCTCTTATACCTAACCAGCAGGATGTACAATAGCACCCCATGGTGGTTTTAACCTGCAACTGCACATCCTTTGTGGTTTTGGAAAGACCTTTGGACCTGAAATGAATGGCAGTGTACCTACTAAGGTACAACTCAGGAATGTATTCCACCATGATGAAGACTTATCATTTTAATGTTTTATTTTTGTATGGTAAGTATGGACTGTATACCTTTTGTATTATTATGAGTTTAAATTGTTCTTGAGACTGTTAGACTAGAGAAACAGTAACATGGAGAAACTGCTGGAAATTGGCAGCGGTTTTGAGCAGTATCTATCCATGTAATATATATTTACTATTTTAATGTGTAATGCAAAAATGCTGATGGATTGTAGCCTTTGCTTTAATTAATCAATGTGTTGTGATGAGTTGAATGCCATTTTTGAGCTCTAGTAGTGACAGAGATCAGATAGTCACAAGACAATCACAAGACCTACTTTCTTACATTAATACATGCATTATATCATCCTTTATTGTGTTGCTAAAATCAACTCAGATCACAAAATTGATTTACCCTCATGCTTTTGGATTCCTGGCACAGTGGTTCATGAATCCAAGGCAAATGAGCTGTTCTTGTTGACTCTGAATTCACTGGAGGCTTACGGACACCTCCACAATCACCCGAACACAAATTAGTGTTAGACTGATGCGGATAGTGATGTTGGGATGATTTATCATTCCTTTATCTTGAGAAGGGAGCAACTGTTTAACATCCTCTTAAATTGCAAAGAGTCACATTTCAAACTACACCACATTCATAAAATGATTCTTTATCATTGTGTTTGTAAAATCATGTAGCACCCAAGTTATTTGAATGTGTTAAGAGTTGGTTTCTCTCACAAACTGTGAGAACATTGTGGAGGGTGGTGCCTTCATAACAGTCGAGACATTTTAACCCTTAGTCTGCAGCAGTTTCTTTGATGCTTAAATTGTATTTATTTTGTGGGACTGTATTTTGAGAAGAATTCATTGCGCAAAAGTGATTATTTTTCAGTCACCCTAACACTTGCAATATGCAGTGCTAAGCAGGCCTGTCTATGCAGAGAAATTACTGTGAATCTACTCTATGACTGGGTAGTCTCAATATGACTTTGCACTGATACTGTGCAAATGCTTGTAGCTGTATTATGTTATAGACTATATAATAGTTGCACTTTGTTGTATTACATTGCACCTGGAATGTTCTTGTTTATTTCAAATCCTATGTTATTTTATAGTAAACTATGCCACCTGAGAATTTAAGCCTGCTGATTACAGGAGTATAACATAATGTGTTGACCAATAATCAGCCTGTTCAACGCACAACCTGGGAACTTGTTCTTTGTACTTTGCACTAATATATAGAAACAAATATTGCTAATGAAGCTCTACAACAGCACAGTGTTTATGGGACAGCTCAGTTTAACCTCAGTGAGTAAGTAGCAGTGTTTCAGTTGAGTAATTGAAAAGAGATTCTATGGAAACTCAGGGGAGAATGAGGCATTGCTCAGATATTATCCATTACAATTAGTGTTGATGTTGTTCTATGTTTCTGTCCTCTCTTATGCCTCTCTTTTATGGCTGCCATGTTCTATTTATTGGCTGCATGTGGGGTCAGACCATCCACCCTTCCTCCACTTCCATGAAATGTCACTTGAACTTAAAGTACCATCACTTTCCCCATGTTAGTAATTGTTAAACACTCTGAAGGAAAGATGCTTATGGATTATTTGGTCATTTCAACAAGTGTTAAGAGTTTTCAGTCTCACTATACACAGTAAACCATGAAATAGATAAAATTTCAAGATTTCTAACAAGCTACTGAGACAAACCAATGAATGCTGTAGTTTTCTGTCCCAGGTTATTTTTCCAGAGAAAAATATAATTTTTTTAATTTCGGAATTTATAGTAATATTATTTATTTGTAAAATAAATTATGTTTATATTTATTTTGTAGTAATTTCAGAGCTGCCTCTTGCACATAGCACTTCCAAAAACTGAACACTGGTGTAGAGCAAATAAAACATCTGAATTTAAATTCTTGTTTGCTTCTTTGTTTGTTTTTTGACGTTCATGTCAAAAGATCCTACACTGTTCACTTTTGTGTTGTTTATCAGAGCTTCCATCATACATTTATTAACACTGAAATAGTTTATTGAATAGCAATGTAACATGAGGAAAATGCATTTGTAAAGGCTTTGGTCAAATGTTACAAGATGGAGATTCACAGGTAATGTGATGAAATTGGGTTTTTATTAAATATTAATATAAAAACTTCCTAAGGATGTTGATCGTGATTATGTCATTACTGGTACAGCTCCCTACCAGTGATAAGATTCGTGTAGATGACATTTCTACCATGAACCTGCCTGTGACAGAGTATATCAAGACTTTATCCATAAAATCATAATGATTTTTATAAGGACATGAATGAATGGATGGATGATGTAAACAAGTCACTAAATATCTTGTAATATATGAATTGTTTTATTCTATATATATATTGTTCCTTTTATACAGTGATAGTGTTACTTATGTTATTATAAACCAAAAATATGAACTGAGTACATGAGAAAGGAGATGGGATACAAAAAAAGCACACGGTCACTGACAACAGGCACTAGGCACAGAGATGATGCAGTCTGCAATATTATACACCTATTAAGAATTAAAGATTGCACACAGACATGATAAGATCCGAATATGACAAGCTTGTTTTTTGGCTTCTTCATCAGATTTATTGTAGTGGATTAATTATAAACAATTTATGATATAATATAATATAATGTAATTGATATATGATGTATTAAACTGATATTAAACCCTGCCATTTTAGTTATATTTTTACATGCAGTAAGTGTTCATTAATAGCCCTGAGTCCATGAGAGTTTGGGTTCAGTCGGATTTTCAGGGATGATCTGAATCACGCGCCTGGGGTCAGATTATTCAGAGTGAACCACAGAAGTGTTTTTTTTCGTGGATTCAAACAAATCCGATCTCAGATCTGTGTCTGCGGTCACTGGCAGCCGCTGAGTGGTAAACAAAGAGCGCGCAAATCTCCCTACACTAGCGCGAGAGTGCCGCACGGACACCTGCTGCAGCATTTCAATTGGCTGTGATCCTTGTTAGTCACCATAAGTCCCGCCTTACATCATCCACGATTGGTTAAGGATGGAGTTTTTTCCTGCAACGGTTGACGCCATTCGTCACCGCTCCCGTTTCGTGCCAGTTCGGGGGCGGAAATCTCCCGTCGCATTCATGAGGCGGGTTCAAGGTTCTGTTGTAGATCTGGATTGGAGTTGTTTCTCTGTGGGGTTTGACCGAGAAGCGTTTTCTAGCGTCTGATTGGACTGACAACAGGAAGTGCAGCTCCCGGCTTGAAGCCGTCGCTTTGCCCTCACTGCTTTCTGTCTACTTACGGAGAAGTGTGTGCGGCTCCACTGAGAGAGCGCTGCAATGATAAAAGCCGCATATGCGGTAGGCAACACACCTATCAGACAGGAAAATACCTAAGAAACAGCCCCAGCCCTGTTCACAGCGCACCACAGCCTTATTCACGACCAGGAGAGGAACCTGAAGGTGAGACGTTTAATTGCCTTTCTGTAATCTAACTCGTATAGAGCCTGTGTGTATCCTAAACGTGTCATATTTCAGTGGGGTTGGCTAACCTCGCTAGGTCAGTCTAAATGCGGTGGCATATCGCCTAAAAATGAAACCGTGGTGGGACTTGAGGCGTCCATACCGGTTAGATTTTTATGTAGCAGGAGAGGCTTACATCGAGATGTCCTAAAGTCGGGCAAAGGAAGAATGATGTCCATAAATGGATTTCGACCTATTTAATTGTATGTTGTGGACCAGTAACAGTAATAATAGTAATGTATCCAAATAAGCCGGTGGAAATGAACAAGCTTTGGGCTGCCACATGCACGCGCTTTGAACAGTCAATTAAAGGCTGGGCCCATGTGATTGTTCATGTCTTATGTCCAAGGTGTGGTTACCTCCGTCAGGTTTTGTTCTGAGGCTCCAAAATGCAGGTGATTTGCAGGGGTCACACCGCAGCTGTAGAGCCCTGCAGCCGCACTGTAATTATTACACCCACTGGCTTCATAATGTCACCTCTCCTCACTGTCCGTGCAGTGCGCAGATGCCACCCTGATTATCACCGATAAAATGCCACTTCGCATCAAAGCTGTTGGAAAAAAGGCGTCTCCTGCTCCCTCACGCACGCACAATCAAACGCAGGCACCCACACATTAATTAGACACACGTACACACCCACCGCAGGACCCCCCGCAGTGGATGACCTCAGTGCAAACTCAAAAGGTATTGTCTGTGGGCTGCTGCTGCTGCTGCTGCTGCTGCTGTTGGTGCTCGGGGTGTTGCTATGGAAGAGGGCAGGCAGGTTTTGGCAACTCCAGCTGCTGCAGGACGGGGTTGTTGGTCAGTATCGGCTGTACTGCACCAACAGCAGGTCTATGGATATGTGTGTGTAAAGACTCCCTCACAGGGGGACTGAGCAGCATCATAGTCTGCAACTGTACAGCTTTTGTGTCAAAGTTGATTAGGGAAAATGATTGAGTATCCATACCACATAATAATGAGACGCATTTACGAACAGTATGACCGTTGCTGTGGTAGGCATTGTTGTATCTCTGTTCAAGATGTTACTTTTGTGGCACTGACTGAATTTCATTGAAAAATGTATTGCTGTGATACCACATTTAAACACCTTGGTGCATACAACATGTATGCATGACTTTTATTTGTTATTATCAACGATATTACACTCAGTCCACTTAAGTCATCGTAGATGTGGAAAAATTCCATCCTCCTGTAAGATTAAACTAAAGTCCTGAAACAGACAATTTGATCTGTTGCATAGTTTCATATTTCTGCATTACAAACCTGCTCCGAGTGTACAAAATAAAGATAAGCTTGAGATTTTTAAAGTTATGTATGTATTTTTTTTTTGGAGGGGGGGATAAAAGGAAAGCTTGATGTAGAGAAAGTGGTTTAAGAGCCAGAATCCAAACCAAGGTATGACATTTGCACTGTTTCAAGAAGTAACTCTGGTATTTGTTGACAATAGAACAAATCCTGAACCAAAATGGCTGGATTGAAAGCTGCTTTATGTCACTGAGGAATCACATATTTTCCATAGTGACTGGCAGGGTGGTGGCAACTCCTTTGTCATCATGTTTATCCCACACCCAGAGTCATTTTGTAGTAACAGGTATGGTAACAGCAGGGTCAGAGACCAGCACTGTCATGAACAGTCTCTGAGATACATCATGCATAGCAGGAATCAAGCCTGATGACATTTCTTTGGAGGCATGGAGACACCTAATAGTTAACACACACTGCTTGAACCCGTTTGCTTGTTTCGAAGGCTCACTTAAGAATTATCAGCTCACTCCTCCATAACATGCAATTTTCATCTTCATAATGAACTGTCACACATTTTAACAGTTTACCAGCCATCTCATCTTTCAGTCAATCAGAAAAAAATCAATCAGGCTATTTAAAAGAAGGTTATTATTTGACGTTGACAATGCTAACATTCAGTGTGGTATCTTGAGCCAGCGTTAATGCTTTTTAATGTATATTTGTCAAATATACCAGTTAATGAGTGCAGCAGCCAGATCATTTTAATGAGTGTCATTTCCTCTTCTTTCCACCAAGAGAACTTTTCCCAGATTATTTCTTGGTTGTCAGAGCAAGTCTAACATTCTGTCATAGTTGCTACTGCATTTTCTCAGATTATAGACTGTTTTCATGTTTCACTTCAAGCCACTGTAATGTCATGTCTCACAAGAAAATTGTCCCTAAGGTGAATTCACATTCCGCTGCCCCTCAGTGAAGTTTTCTGCTAAGTCGAGTGGTACATTTACTCAGTTACTGTTTGTACTTGTACTTTATTTGGGTATATCCATTTTATGTATAATTCAACTCCTTTTGATTTCAGGTGGAACTATTGTATTTCTTCTTCTACTAAACTTGTCTAGCTTTAGTTACTAGTTGACTATCAGACAAAGATACTACACAATAATAATCATAATCATAACTGTATCGTAACTCCTAAAATTTCCACCTTAAAACAGACTTATGTCAGTTATTTCTTCTTCTTCCTTCCTCAGCTGTATCTGGTGTTGTGACACACTGCTCTAACACTGCCTTGGTATTTATAGTTAAATGATGTGAGGAACCAAACCAGTATCTCTACTTAACTACTTCAGTTAGATTTTGCTGGCATTTTTCTTTAAGTAGCATTTTTCATGCAGTATTTTAGCATTGATATGTTAAGTAAAGCATCTGAATACTTCTTACATTGTTGCTGATGTTTTCCTTTTGTTTTTACAATAGATTCAGTTTATTTCATACCTCACTCTTTCTCCCTCTCCTTACTTTTCCACCCTTATTTCTTCTTTCTTTCTCCCTCCCCCCTCACTGTCATGTCAGTTTACTCAAACAGTTGATGTATCTCGCTGCTCCCCCACCCCCCCCCCCACCCCCCCACCCTACCCACTGATCTCTGTGCCTTCTCGCATCCCTGTCTTCTTCTTGGTTTCTCCTATCTTTCAATTAGGCCATCTCTGGTCCGTTCTCAGCTGTATGTGGCCTGCATGCTTCCACTGCTCTTCATTTATGTGTGGGTGATGTCTTGACACAGAATCACATCACTGTCATTGCCTGACATCACCCACAGCACTTGTTTTTCCATGAGGAGTCTAATAAGACAGTAGGCCACGAAGAGAAAAGTCTCACATAGCCTTGTTTTTTTTCTGTCCCCCTTTTTTTGTCCTCATATAGTGCCAGTAGTACCATGTCCAGGCCAACAGGGGGCGGTGCCAATGATGTCACCCGCTTCCTCACGTCGGGGGTGGGGCCAGGTTCTCCCACCTCCAACTCGTCTGTATTCTCTGCTGCCAGCCAGGCCGACTGGGCAGCCAAGAGGCTGGTGTGGGTGCCATCAGAAAAGCATGGCTTTGAGGTAAGCTGGTGTGGTCTCTTGCATGTTCTCCCTGTGCTTGCGTGGGTTCTCTCCGGGTACTCCAGCTTCCTCCCACCATCCAAAGACATACACTGATTAGTTTAATTGGTTAATCTAAATTGCCCATAGGTGTGAATGTAAGAGTGATTAGTTGCTTGTCTCTATGTGTCAGCCCTGTGATGAACTGGTGACGTGTCCAGGGTGTACCCCGCCTTCACCCATAAGTAGCTGGGATAGGCTCCAGCGACCCCTGTGACCCTAGTGAGGATAAAGCAGGTTCAGAAAATGAATGAATGAAAGAACAGTGTGATCCACTCACAACCAAGTCTGTGGATGTTTGTAAAGTGCACCAACTTTGGTTCAGATCACAGTGAAGGCAAAATAAGGGTCATCTATTGTTTCAGGGGCCAAAAGCAACTAGGAGAATGATAACTGAAATTCAGAATTCATTTTTGGACTAAAACTAAATAATATTGATATAAACTCAACCTTTTGATGATATAACCTTTAAATTAACAATGAAATCAAATAAAAAAGTGATCCTCAGCAATTTTTTTGCATTATGTGTTGTCAGTTTGGGAGACTCATGCATCATTAGTGCTAGGAAATGCATGAAGTGTTGGTCCATTAGAGGAAAAGTAATGCATTAGGTATTATAAAATTCAGATATTCATAAAAATGCTGAATTTGAAATCCGATAATGGTCCAGTCTAAATTAAACGGTAGTGTTTGATATTATTTTTTTTACCATTACGGGGCAAAAATACCAGTGGCGCCCTAATTTTGGACCTGGTCAAGGTTAAATACCTGATTGGGAGCTGTAATTACCAATTGCTGATCAGATTTTGTCAAATACAAAATGAATTCCACAGTTCTGCTCTCAGTCTCAACCCAGAAGCTTGGAAAAGTGGATTCACATTTCCAGAAAAGGATGAAATGACATTAGTCTTTTGATTTGGACTGAGAGGAGAGAGCTGTACTTGAAAGGTGTTTATTTTTCAATTCTGGCATTTCCCCCCCGATTTCAGCTCCTGCACCATTAATTGAATCGCAAATGTAATAGCAATATCAACTTGTGCAATTACATAAACACTGCAGGTTAAAGGGCCAGGTTTAGGAGGGTATAGGGTGATCTTCCAGAAATGTGTAGTATACAGGTATAATTTGATATTTTGGATTTAGTGACAGTGAGTGGAGACAAATATTGCTTTAAGGTTAGATTTGACTTTTCTTAAAAAAAAAAAAAAAAAAAAAAGAAGTAATATCTGCATTTTTCTGTAAGAAGTATGTCAACCATGTAGACTCGAATTGAAATCCCAGAATTGCCATACCCTTAATAGTTGCAGTATGACTTTTTCAGCAAATGGTGCAGCCCTAGTTCAATTCTAATGCAAAGTCATTAAACCTGAGGAATTCCAGGAATTCTTTACAACTTGTTACAATCGTGTTTTGTCATTATCAGAGTATTAATCCTCTGGTAAATGATTAGTCTTAAGTATGTAGAAGGTGTGTCAGACAGGTGGGGCTGGACAGGGTGTGTGTGTGTCGTTATGTGTCTGTTGTCATGTTATGAGTTTTCACATAGTGATGCTGACGTTTCCAAGCTGTCCTTTGTTGGGCTCCTTGTAAAGCCGCCTTGTGATTCCTTCTTGCACATTTCCGCCAAATGACTATCACAAGGCCCCTGTCATGTTATTGATTTGTTCCCCTTTGACTCAGTACTTGTGTTCTGCACAGTTCAAGTTTTCACTGGTGAATATTGTTTGAATGTGACATACAGTATGAATTCGATGTCCTGTGTCTGAGTGTCCCTCTCTCTGTTGGACTGGTTTAATAGGGAGCTCTATGAATAGAACAATAGGCTTCTTCAGCCTCCTAATGTTAAAGAGGCCAGCTCACAGACACTGACTTCATTTTACACTCCAGATCTAAGAATGAGACAAACATCATAAACACACATACATATTCACACATTCATACTGCACATGACATGTACTTCCTCTAAAACAGGAGACACACTTGCTTTTATCCAATTTTATATTCTGGACATGTACTGTATTTCAGTCTGTGACTAATATACACCCACACAAGCAAACACATATTTTATGTGTTATGCATGTCAAGTAGCAGAGAGAATAAAGTGAAGCAGAGCAGAGTCCTGTGACCCACCAAAGCAACTTCCTGTTCATGTAGCACAAGACTAATGGCATCACAGCAGAGGTCCTCTTGTCCATTTGTGTCTCTAGCTCTTCTTGTCTAGTGTCAATTACAGTCATCCTCTAAAGTGAAGAGAAATTCTGCCAAACACTTAATTTGATAAATATTTTAAATCTGAGCCAGAGGGTTTGGATCTGAACTAGACCAGTGTTGTGTTGTGTTCCCGCTGGCTACAAATCTACAACTAATTATTTTGACCTTTTTTTTTTCCAAAGTGCACTATGCATTCTTTGAATTGTTGCTTTGCCTTTTGGGTTATCCCAGTGTTTTAACTCAGTGATTGCAAATTTGATCAACACTATGAATCACATTGTGAGTAAATTTCTCAATATCTAAGTTAATAAACCAAGTACATTGTCCTCGGTTGTGCATTAATTTACTGAATATTTTTCTGTTTATCATTTATGTGCATTGTGGAAACTGTTCATTGTTGGCTCATAAAAGTAACTAATACAATAAGTAATAACTTTTTAGGGGATTTGAGGCTTACAAACTGGAAGAAATGATTTGGAGAAAATCTATTTTAAGTGCTGGTAAAAAAAATAAATGCATATATATAGGCTATATACAGAGGATTTCTCATTTTTGTCATTGAAGTGTCTCTAATCTTGAATCTTCTCTGTCTCTAAATATAGTCAGCCAGTATTCGGGAAGAGCGCGGCGATGAGGTGGAGGTGGAACTGACCGACAGCCAGCGGCGGCTGACTTTGTCCAGAGAGGAGGTGCAGCGGATGAACCCTCCACGGTTCAGTAAAGTGGAGGACATGGCTGACCTCACCTGCCTCAATGAAGCTTCAGTGCTGCACAACCTTAGAGAAAGATACTACTCTGGTTTGATCTATGTGAGTGCACAAAACACAAAAAACAAATTCAGTAAAAAAAAAAAAAGTGGAAGAACTACACCCCAGACCACAAACATGCATGTTAGCAGGCTGTGTGCACATACAGTGTGTCATGTATTAGCACTGAACGTTCTGGCATCTCCTGTGTAACTGATACAGGCTGGTAAGAGAAGTGTGGAGTCAGTTTACATGTTGTTCAAGTGTGTGTGGTGGCAGTGGGGGGCGTCTTTAGTTTCTGCCGCAGAAAAGAGGTGATGAGAGTGCATATGAGATAAGAGTAGGGTTTAAGAGACAGAAATGGAACGTATGGTGATTTAAGACAATTATAACTGACATGCAAGGCAATAGATAAAGCAGCAATTAAAGTATAATATAATATAAGGAGTTGATGTAACTGAGCTGCCTTTTAATAGAGTGAATAATAGGAGAGGTAGCTAAAAGAAATGATCAAGAGATGAGCAGGGAAGAGCAGGGATGGATCATTGGAATAGTTTAGAGAAGCATCATTGCAATAAAAGATAAGATAAAGTGGTGTTTGTGAGATATGACTTTCACTACATTTGAAGGGCATTATGAAACTCTGATGTATGAGTGTAGACGGGCATGGTCTGGAATATACCCCACAATCACAAGCTGCACTTACACAAGCCACTATTTTGTCCTCTGGCTGAATGGATGGTGCAACAGTGAACACTATAAAAGCAGCACATTCAGAAATATTGGTATTTTAAATAAAGATAGTACTAACAGATTTATTATCATCTTTATTCAAGCTATGATTAGGTCTGCATGATATGGGGAGGATCTGCCATGTGGGTTAACATTGTTCAGTATAAGTTGCAATAGATAAACAGACTAATCTTGCACTTGCCACCAGATTAGCCAGATCAGAGTTGATATGACTGGCCTAGTGGTATGAATGCATGGTCTGAGTATTCATGGTTTCATATAATATGTCAAACATTTAGATGCTTTTTGTGAATTTACAATTTAGAGTTTGACAGACAGTGGATTTTTAAATTCTGATACAATACATGTAGTTTGAAACAGGAAAAGTTAATCAGACAGTTAGTAAAGTATTCTGGCTCTGACTTTTTCAGAAACTGGATGACTGTTTTCCAACTTAGAGGATTTCAGTCAAAGTAATAAATATCTAAATAAGTAAATCTACACAAAAGAATATGAATGTCAAGGAAGTTCATTAATAAATATAATTTAATTTATTGCCCCAGTGTTCTTAAGTTCACTTTATAAGCCTACTATTAACCTTTGGCTACTATTCTACAGATACTGATAGTTTCTAAAATGTTCTAAAATGATTAACTATAAAAATTATTAATTGCATTTCAGGCAGTGTTTTGCATTGTTTTTATTATGCATTTTATCGTGTTGATGAAAATGCCGTTTTAATGGTCGGCACTGTGATTGCATTATATTTGTCTGTGTTTAGTATATTAACAGGTTAAATTGTTGTCCTTGTTTAATATGTAGTCAATAATTTCCAGTCATTCATTGATTTAAACCCAGGTGACAACACCTGCCTGAATGTCAGATTAGGCTTTAAAGTTCAGAGGTGTTGTGTTCACTGGAGCCACTGTAACTAATTAGGATGCTCCCAACATGCATAATATATTAAATCCAGAAAGACAGAGCTGCATTTAGTACCTGGCACGTCTGTGGATTTACTGCTGTACTTTCTATTGTGAGAAAATAGTCCTGCACTTATCAAACAAGGGCACGTCTGTCCACTTTCACTTACTGACAGTGACTGGAACATGTAACTTGAATGAGTAAACATTTTAGCTCAGATGGAGACGGAAATGTGTGTGTTACCTTTTGAGTTCATATGAAGCTTTTGTATTCTGACTGAAGCGGTAAATCACTGTGGATGTCAATGTGAATCTGTTTCAACTGTGATTTTTCTGCTTCTTCCAGACATATTCTGGGTTGTTCTGTGTGGTGGTGAACCCTTATAAGAACCTGCCCATCTACACAGAGTCTATCGTGGAGATGTATAGAGGCAAAAAACGGCATGAGATGCCCCCGCACATCTACGCCATATCAGAGGCTGCCTATCGGAGCATGCTACAAGGTACTCAACCCTATCTGTAACCGCTGACCCTTAACTCAGTATGATAGTCCACCAAACCCAGAGATCTGCTATCAGCTCAGCGGACCTAGAAAATGTTAATGAATCTCACCTGTGATCTTTGACCACCACACCACACACACAGCACTTTTAAAGGTATGTTTTCTTAACATGGCTGTTGTCATCAGCTTAAAAAGTGAAAGCTGATCTGATGTCCAGGTGTGGCACTACATGCGATCTACTGACATTATTGTGTTGGTTGTGTTGATGATAGTAACCACATATTAGATTAGTGACAACAGTGCATGACAGAGATTTTTTCTGACGTTAGCTGTCATGTTGGCTTCATGTAAAGAAACACAGAGAATTCCCAGGACCATTTAAAAGTAGTTAAAGGCTGATTGAGCAATGCCTCAGCCTCAGGGTGTCTTCCAGAGATAACAGAATGAGACAGACGAGGCTCTGTGTCTAACTGTCATTGTATTTTCTACCACCACCCCCCTTAGGGCAGGTTGTAGGTGTGTTACCACAGTGATTGAACCTGTAGGACCAGTGTGGATTCTTCCTCAGTGAATGTGTGGGAATCAAAGCAAATACAAACCTTGTCCACCCTTTGACTACCAGTGTTGTGCGGTCGTGCAGTCTGGAGAGACCAGTTCAGCCAGTGACCTGCTTCTCTCCACAGCGCTAATTAGAGAGTGTGTGAGATGCCGAGAGTCAGAACACAGTCAGACATCGAAACATCTGAGAAGCAGCCTAGCGTGAGTCCGCAATAATATATTACCACCCATCAGAAGTTGAGGTGTGTGAGGCCCTGTTGAGCAGTCTAGATCACTTAACCCCTGGTCTGTGGGGGTGGAGTCTAGTGTAACTGGAGCCAGAAAATGGCATCGATAGCCTAACACCTATACATCACCTTACAGTGTGTTATTTCACAGAATCATATGTCTGCATATCTAGACATAGTTTTTTGATGTTAACACTGATGCCATTGTCACAAAAATGAAAAGTCACATTTAATATCAACATATTAAAAGGATGTGGTAAAAGCATTAACTTTGACTTTAGGCAAAAAGTAATAAATCTTTCCTATTTATTTTATTTCTGACTCATTCATTTGTCTTTTTACTGCTTTTTCTTTCACAGACAGAGAAGATCAGTCAATCCTTTGCACGTGAGTATCCTCTGTGTGAAATATTTACTTATAATAATGAGAAAAATTTTAAGGGATGTGTGTCACAGTAATTTATGAAACTATTAGTTGTCTTACTAATAGTGCTGTCAAATGATAAAAAAAAGTAATCAGATTAATCACAGGGTTGCTGTGGATTAATTTAGATTATTCACAATTAAATATCATTCATTTTTAATCTATATTAATCGCATTTCATTTTGCACAAGCAAACAGACTCAAGAAAGAAGGGAATATATGTGCACTTAACATGTTTATTAAGCACCTTCAACAGTTTCAACAAAACATTTTGAAACAAAAATGACTTGAAACAACTGTTCCGTCTTGGTTTTTTGTCCTCATATTTCCATCCAGAGGGCCAACGTGCTGTTTAGCATCTTCCATCTTTATGGGTTGGTTCTGCTGCCTGTCACTACCAGATCAACTGTCCATTTTCACATGCGTGATGCTAACTCTACTTGGACAAACTGCCCCAAATGTGTTGGCAAAGACGTTCAGAGTCATTCTGCACTGCAGATGGGTTAATTGCATTAAAAGTTTTAATCAGATTAATCATGATGATGGATTAATCCGCGTTAACACTTTAATTTTGACAGCCCTACTCACTAATAATTGTAAGTAATGATTTTATCAGTAATTATTTCTGTTCGTTTTATGCCAGGAAGGCTGTTTATAGTTCAGTTATACAGATACAGTAATGAAGAGTCTTTTATTGGCATTGAACACTGAAACATAGAAATAGAAGCTGAATTTCTGTTTATCTTTTAGGTTTGGCCAAAAATTGTACATGGTAAACATAACATAAATAACTATTACAAAAGTATAACTAAATAACCTAAATATGCAAAGCCTTTAAGTGAAGTATACAAAGACATGCCTGCTAATGACAGGGACCAATGAAAGTGAATCTCAAATAGTGTAAAACAATATGACAATACTGATGAAATGTGACATTGGATCATAATGACAATTATGCTAAATAATTACGATTAGTTCAAATATTTGCATTATGGTGATTATCTAATACTTGTGACAGGCATATGTAAATATGCAGCTGTGTTAATGTCCACATTCAGGTAGCGGACACTGCTCATTATCCATCATTTTCAAACACTTAGTACTAAAGGGTCAAATGTAAGGGCCTTGAATGTGAACATATCCTGTTGTCTGTCTGCGTCCATCATTTCTGTACTTAAATTCTTCTGTGTCTACCATTCATCTCTCTGTCATCTGTCTTCCTGCCAGACTCTTCCTGTCATTGTCAAAGATCCTCTATGTTCATCTTGAATCAGTCTTGAAGTGAATTTGGGACAAGCTTCTGCTTTTAGGCCTTTTACAGCCGCTATTTTTGCTCTAGTCTCCTTCATTCTTTTCCAAAAGCAACAATAGTGACTCAGTCTATATCCTCCACACCTGCTCTCTGTTTAGACCTGTGGCTTTCAATGCCCTGCATGGGCTCCATATTTATTGCTGTGATGAATGTGTGTTTGGCCATGTTTTTCCTGTCTCTTCTCCCTCTTTAAAATGCTCTTATATACCCTTTGTAAGTAAGACCATATGTGTTTAAAATGGACCTACTAATGTAAATATTTAGTGCCTGTGTCTCTGTGTTTCTTACTTGGTTTTGTCTCGATGTGTGAATCCTAGAGGTGAATCCGGAGCTGGGAAAACAGAAAATACCAAGAAAGTCATCCAATATTTGGCTCACGTCGCCTCCTCACATAAAGGTGGCACTCTGGGAAGGAACAAGGAGGCTTTACAGGTATGTCAGAGTAGAGAAAATGACATCAAAGTAGTAAGAGTACAAAAAAGCAAAAACTGTAAAGAAATAGAAGGATGATCTTCTTGCAGGTTTGTTAAAATGTTAAGAATTAAGGAAAAGACAGGATTTGGGGTAAATAAAATACAAAACACATTATAAAGAAAAATAATTAGCTGAAAAAAATATCTGTGGCTGCATCAATACGGTGGAAATATTTAAGAAATGTTTAACAAAACGTAATAAACATAGACGAAGTTAAATCCCCATTGAAGCGTGCTTCAGCTTAGGATCAGACTACACAGGCTTGTTACTAACCCCCACTCTCTAACCCTGGTTATTTGTTTCATTTTTTGGCTGCCGCTCTCACAAATCACAGTCACAAGCCACAATTTTCATACTTCTTGCTCTCTTCTCTTCTATACAATTGTGTCAAGGGGGGATGATTTCTGAATCTGTCCCAAATCCTTGGATCTTTTTTGTCTATTTATTCATACTCACTGATACTCGGATTCTCCTGCTGGGTTGTTTATATTCAGCAATCATACCGTGGCATGAGTTTTCTTTCTTCTCTTTCTCTGCTTATTTCTCTTGCTTACCCTCCTTCCTTCCTGCACTCGTTTTTCCTCATGCTCTTTCCTCTGCATTGTCCTTCTCTCTGTCCTGCATGTTCAGATGGATGGCACTAGGTCCTTAACAAGAGGCAGTACTATGGTGAACAGGGTGAGTTACCTTCCTGTCCCGTCCTTTTTGCTTTCAGCCTGTCCTATTTTCTGCGTAACGACATCTTCTTTGAATCTTCTTACTAACCTAAAGGCTACTGATGCAGTTCTTCATAACATTCAAGCCTTGTAACTGTGCAGTATATTTGTTTTTTATTGTTTGTATTCCTTTGTTTGTTGCTGTTGTTGTTGTCTTATTTGTCTTTTTTTGTATTGTTTATCTCACCTTTCTATCCACCCATTCTCCTCCCCCCCTTAAACCTCATTTTATTCACAATTCACCAGAGTGTGCAATATGTGAGTATACAAATATTTAGACCACTTGGGGTTCAGTCACTGGGGAAAAAGTAGAACGGCTAAGATTCTTTTAAGTGAATGGTGTTTTTCGTGCATAGTACTTTTCTAGGGCTTCTTTGATGTTTGCTTTTGGCCACTCCATTCTGGTGATACTCATTTGGCTGATGGTTGGTTTCTCTTTCTGAGAGACTCTTAAAGGCCAGAAGTGCAGTGGAGAAAGTGTACATACAGGTGTGGAAGTGGGTGCGACTGCTGGAGCAGTCATCAATGTGTGTACACTGTTGAGTATGTGGTTATGCCAATGTGTGCAGTGTACACTTAAAAGGGCATTTACCTCATGCTCTGCGTGTGTTAGTGGGTGCATGTGTGTATTTGTTGTGTCTCTGCCTTTAGTGTCAGCTGGCTGAAATTCCTTGACAGTTTCTTTTATCACCTCCTGCAGCTACAGCTCCCTAAATACCCATCACTGCTGCTGCTGCATCGACGGCTACTGCATTGGCAATGCGACAACTGCAGTAATGCATTGCAGCTATTTAGAATGGACCGAAGTGTAGCTTGTCTACAATGTTAGCATCTAATGCTGCAGCTTCCTCATTTTTTGTTGCTCTACAACAGCGGTTCTCAACTGACTCAAGCTTCAGTAATATATCATTTCTAGAGTCTACCTTTTAATAATTTAACATTCAGAATATGAGTAGTCGAACATGATTAATGCCTTTATTATTGATTGCTCAACTAATGAGGGATCTTCCTATTATCTCTTACTGAGGTTGAGAATCATTTGTTGCTGGGTCTCAGAGCTTGTGAGAGTTGTGGATGCTATTTTGGGCCCTAAAATGCACCCTTTAGTGCCCCTGCTCCTGAAGGATGACTCATGCATTGGTTTTATTTTACATAACAGATTGGTAGTCAGTCCACAGAGAGCAGGATTAAATGATGCATTTTGGCTATTAGGCCCTGTGGAGGAAGTCTTTTGTTGAGGCTTGTTCATCAATAGTCGTATCAAGCTGATTCAATGTCTGCTGTGTTTCTTAGGGCGAGCTGGAAAGACAACTACTACAGGCCAACCCCATACTGGAGGCCTTCGGCAACGCAAAGACTGTCAAGAATGACAACTCCTCCAGATTTGTAAGAGCAGCATAGACTGTTTATACAAACAGACTACTCTATGTTGAATGTCAACATATTTAATACTTACTTCAACACATTAAACCACTTCTTCTTTGTCTCTAGGGGAAATTCATTCGCATTAATTTTGACGTGGCAGGGTACATTGTTGGTGCCAATATTGAGACCTGTATCCTTTTAACCTATCTTTAAAGATCAGTCTTTCCCTTCCTAGATACGTACACAGTAGACAGATTTGAGCATGCACTTATTATTATCCTAACCATATGAATCAGACCTCCTGGAAAAGTCCCGGGCCACCCGTCAGGCCAAAGATGAAAGGACATTCCACATCTTTTATCAGTTGCTTTGTGGTGCTTCAGAAGCAACAAGAGGTGAGGAAAATAAAGCACACATCAGCCACAGTGGTATTCTGAAATTCAGCCTTAATACATAACATATTGTATGTCATTGTGAAAAGAATGCACTGATAAAAAAATCACAATGTTTCATTTCTAATTAGATTTATCTGTCTGTTTTTGCTTCTTTTTACATCTGTAGCTGACCTGCTCTTAGGAACTGCAGATGAGTACCGCTTTCTCAGTGGAGGTTCAATCCCTGTTCCTGGTCAAAGTGATTCAGAAAACTTCACCCAGACCATGGACTCCATGGTCATTATGGGTTTCACCCCAGAAGAGTCTGTGTGTAAGAGAGGGATGGTCAACAGGGAAGAGAAAAGGTGTTTGTTTATTTAATATGTTATGAAGTATAATCTGACTCTCCCTGTCTTCCTGATCCTCAGCCATGTTGAAGGTGATCTCTTCCGTGCTCCAGTTTGGGAACATTTCTTTCACAAAGGAGAAAAATCAGGACCAGGCCTCCATGCCTGATAACACAGCTGCTCAGAAACTGTGCCATCTGTTGGGCATCAACGTGCTGGAGTTTACTCGAGCCATCCTAACCCCGAGGATCAAAGTGGGACGAGAGTATGTGCAGAAAGCTCAGACCAAGGAGCAGGTAAAATATCTGTGTGTAGAAATGTGTGCGGGTCATTACACATTCATCTGTGTGGAGTGTATTAAATAACATATCTCTCCTTTTAGGCTGACTTTGCTGTTGAGGCTTTGGCAAAGGCCACATATGAGCGTCTGTTCAGATGGCTGGTTCACAGAATCAACAGAGCTCTGGACCGCAGACAGAGACAGGGAGCATCCTTCATAGGCATCCTCGATATTGCTGGATTTGAGATTTTCCAGGTTTGTATCCGTATTTCCTTTTACCCCTGGACTTTTGTAGGCGTCTTTTTAATCTACCTTGAGATCAGCATTATTGTAGTGGTGAAACATAATCAGCCTTACAGGCATGAATGTGTGTGTGTTTCTACAGTTTATATTGCATGACTTTATGAATTATTTAATCATTGTTTGCTTGATTAAATCCCTCCTCTGCAGCTCAACTCATTTGAGCAGCTGTGTATCAACTACACCAATGAGAAGCTGCAGCAGCTTTTCAACCACACCATGTTCATCCTGGAGCAGGAGGAGTATCAGCGCGAGGGCATCGAGTGGAACTTCATTGACTTTGGCCTCGACTTACAGCCCTGCATTGACCTCATCGAAAGACCAGTAAATACACACAGAAACACTATTTTTTAACCTCCATCATTTGTTATGAGATGACGACATAGATGAGATATAGAAAAATTCCTTTGTTTTATAGATTAGATCTGTGGCTTCTGAAACATGCTTAATTCACTAAGGAAATTAAATCACTTAAATCTGCATCTGACTCACAGTAAATGTTTGTTTTTCGCTGTTAGGCTCATCCACCTGGTGTTCTGGCCCTGCTGGATGAAGAGTGTTGGTTCCCTCGGGCAACAGACCGCTCGTTTGTGGACAAGCTGTCTGGAGAGCAAGGCACCCATCCAAAATTCTTCAAATCAAAGCAGCCACGTGGGGAGGCTGACTTCTCCATCATTCACTATGCTGGAAAGGTAGCTCCTTCTCCTCTTGGCTGCTGTTTTTATCACTCAAGGGAACAAAATAGTCAAAAATGTGCACTTCTCTCCATGCTATTTCATCTTTTGCATCCCCTTGTACACTCACAGGTGGACTATAAAGCAGATGATTGGCTAGTGAAGAATATGGATCCTCTGAATGATAATGTAGCATCTCTTCTCCATCAGTCTTCTGATCATTTTGTCTCAGAGCTCTGGAAGGAAGGTAAGAATTTAATCATGGGCTCATCCACTGCTATATGTACAATGTTAATTCTTGTGTTGTAGAAAACTAAATTCACAAATCTCATAACATTAATGGAAATAAATCTAAATTAACTTAAATAATAACACACTTCCTCCCTCACAGTCTTTATTTCAACCCTGTCATATTTAAATAATGAAGCTTCTGGTGCAAAATGTATTAACTGTAATTATCTTTCTTTTCTTTCTCTCTGTAATCTCTGCTTTTCTTTCTATCTTTCCGCTGCTCATTTTCTGTTCTTCTTCCCTCTTGTTCTCTCCTGTGTTTGCTTGCTTTCTCTGACCCTCTACACTCATTTGTTATCCTCTTGGGCTACTTCTTTCTCCTTCTTTCCTTGCTGCATCAGATATTCAGACTCTTCCTCGTGTCTACTTCTTTGACTCCTATGCCACATTACAGGCTAATGGCTCCGACAGTAGGTTTTTCTCCTCCTCTGTGTGTCACAGTCACATTCCTTACTCCCACTTCTGCTCATATCACATCTTTGTGCTCTGCCTGCTCAGCTTCTGAATGCTGTGTGCTTTTTGTGTCTTTTTTTTTGTGTTATGCCTGTCTTCATTAGTTTGATTTTTGTGCAGTGGTATCTTAAGCTGTTGTTTTATTATGTTAATTTGTTTTGCTCTATCTTTGCTCTTTCTTTCACTATTTTTGTGGTAGTGTGTGATTTAAGTAACAGTGTTATGCCTGTGTGAATTTTTTCCCATTTACACATTAGTAAATCCACCTTGCTTTTGTTGTATGGGAGTGTAGAAGATAGTGTCAGAATAGCTGCACTCTCTCCATCTGCCACAAAAACCAACATCCAAGAGTCTGCCACAGGAATTTTTAATGTAAAACATCTATGTACAAGGAAAAATGTGATCCTGAATGATCTCTAGAGATGCGGCATACTAACTAGTAGATATCTATAAATAGAAACTTTCGAATTCTAAATTTGGAGTTACTAATTTTGTGATGTGTCCTCTGAGTATAATCTCACAATTTTCTAAATAAAAAGATTTGTAGCCTCTCTTCACTAGCTACATCCACTACTAATAACACATTTTCCATACGAGTGGCTGTGGCCTGCTATAAGTGTTGGCTTAAAGTACATACATACGACTGCATCTCCAATTATATCCTCCTGAGACCCAGCAAGAGTTTCACGGCTTTACTTAAAAAATGAAATCCATGAAAAGGACATTATGTAAAAAAAAATAGAATAAAATAAAAATGTATCTGAAAAAACTGTTGCATCATGCTGTTTCCAATTAAGGCACTTATTGAATGCAAAATGGTGAAAATGTTTACTTACTGGGTCTCAGGAGGATATTCACAATCACTGCTTTCCTCATTTTTTCAGAGTTGACAGCAGGAGTAAAATCGTTTAGTCATGGCATTACATCAAAATCCTCAAAATCAACTCTTTTGATAGACAGTGCTTCTGAAAGTCAATACATCTGTGTCTGTATTTCCTTCCAGTTGACAGG
The DNA here is from genome assembly GCF_902148855.1 of Sphaeramia orbicularis. Lineage (NCBI taxonomy): Eukaryota > Metazoa > Chordata > Actinopteri > Kurtiformes > Apogonidae > Sphaeramia > Sphaeramia orbicularis. The sequence goes on along the minus strand of NC_043972.1, from coordinate 34,312,069 downwards.
ATTGTAGGTCTGGACCAGGTGTCATCAGGAGAGAACAGCGGCCCCGTCACTTTTGGAGCGGCAGGACTGAAGACGAAAAAGGGGATGTTTAGGACCGTTGGCCAGCTGTATAAAGAGTCCCTCACCAAGCTGATGGCCACACTGAGAAACACCAACCCCAACTTCCTCCGCTGCATCATCCCTAACCACGAGAAGAGGGTGAGATATGGCTGAATGACAGAAGGATAGAGGTCACAGTCAAAATCAGATATTTTACTTTCTCCCTCCTGTGGGTTTTCATTCCTCTTTCTCTGTTTGTGTTTTAGGCAGGTAAACTGTCACCCCACCTGGTTTTGGACCAGCTGAGGTGTAATGGAGTTCTGGAGGGGATCCGTATCTGCAGACAAGGATTTCCTAACCGAATCCCATTCCAGGAGTTCAGACAAAGGTGTGCACTAATGTTGTGTTTGCGCCACATAGAATGAAGAGGCTGTAAAGCAGACTCAGATAAAAAACCTTTCATAACCAGCTGTCCCTCTTTAACACTCTTTGGGTCTTACACACATGCTGCACACTTCCTTACAGTGCTTCATTAACACTGGCACCTGATGATGACTTTTTAACTTATCCTCGTGTCTCTTGATCACGTTTACTTAAAACATTTGTCTTACAGATATGAGATCCTCACCCCTAATGCAATTCCTCGCACATTCATGGATGGAAAACAGGCATCAGAGCTCATGGTGAGTCACTCTTTAGTGTCTGTAAACATGCAGTGTACTCTATCATCATTTAAACACTGGACTGATTAACCGCCTTGTATATAATTTTTTTTTTTTTTTGCAGATCAGTGCATTGGAACTGGACAAGAACCTGTTCAGGGTGGGCCAGAGTAAAGTGTTCTTTAGAGCCGGAGTCCTGGCTCACCTTGAAGAGGAGAGAGACCTTAAGATCACTGACACCATTATACGCTTCCAGAGCGCTGCCAGAGGCTACCTCGCACGCAAGTAAGAGCTTCACCACCAAGTTATCATTTAGCAGAGTGACAGACGTGACAGATGCAGGATTAGGCAACTTTGCAAATGATCTCATTGGGTTTTTCATGTGTAAAGATTTCAGTGGCTTTTTAGTCTTATAGTTGTAGGTTTACACATACAGTGTGTATGATTAAAAACACATTAATTCCATTCATTCATTCAATTCATTCATTCATTCATTCATTCATTCATTCATTCATTCATTTAACCTTTAATTTCAGAATATACTGAGGTAGAGGTCTTATTTACATTATATGTAATAAAATGACTAAAAGGTAATTCATTAAACCAAAACAAAAATTAAAGGAATTACACCAAGAATAAGTTGCATCAAACAGTAATTTGACTTGACTCATCTTATTAGCCTACAACTTTTAAATACTGAATGTCAAACCTTGGTGTGTTGTCTGGCAGGAGCTTGTTGCCATTTTTGAGGTAGTTTTGTATTTCACTCTTAAAGGACATTAATATTTCAACTTTCAACCCCTATCAGTGACAAAGCAATTGTAACAACACTGACAGGCACTTGGCACAACTTAAGGAAACGTGTAAATCAATATATCAATAATACAGTTCCTTTTTTACAGTGGTAGCAAGTAGGGAAACTAATTGGGTTTGAAAAAAGTATCTGCACATTGTCACTAAATGTCACTTCATGGCTGAGCAGGGAAAAAAAAGGACGACCATGTTGTTAAGTACGTTTTAAATAGTGTACTACCTCTATGTGCTTATGTACTTGTGTTAAGGTGGTTTTTTCGTAATTTTATTTCTCAGAGCTTATTTGAAGAAGCAGCAGCAGCTGAGTGCACTGAGGGTGATGCAGAGGAACTGTGCTGCATACCTCAAACTCAGGAACTGGCAGTGGTGGCGACTGTTTACAAAGGTAGTATGCACCAATGAAACAAAAAAATGGCCTATAAACACACAACAAAGCATGTCTCTTTTTATGTTCCTATGATTGAGCTCTAACACTATTTCAGATAGTATTATAATTCTGTTGTGAAAACATTTCATTTATTGTAGAAGCACTTTATTTCTGATGCATATAATTGAAGGCATAATATTTTTCCTTAAACTGACATATTAACAAAGAGGCTGTAGTCAGTAATGAAAACATGATCCGACCTCTGAACTTTGCTTGATGTCTGTCAGGTGAAGCCTCTGCTGCAGGTGACTCGGCAAGATGAAGAGATCCAGATCAGGGAGGCAGAGCTTCAGAAGGCGAGGGATAAACTGTCCAGAGCTGAGCAGGACTACAATGAACTGGACCAGAAACACGCTCAGGTAATAAACAAACCTCCACCACCTCTGTTCCATCAATGCAGAAACGCCCCTTAGGATTCAGTCTTCAACATATCACCTCTCCAACGTCAATCTGTGTCGTTTTAAAGCTGTTGGAGGAGAAGGCAGTGCTAGCTGACCAGCTGCAGGCTGAGGCGGAGCTGTTTGCGGAGGCAGAGGAAATGAGAGCGAGGCTGGCGAGTAGGAAACAGGAGCTGGAGGAAGTGCTGGGCGAGCTGGAGAGTCGATTGGAGGAAGAGGAGGAGAGAGGTGTACAGCTGACCAATGAGAAGAAGAAGATGCAGCAGAATATACAGGTTAGGAGGTTCAGTGAGAGAAGTGAACCAGTATCACAATTTTGTATTCAAGATATGTAATGGTGGGAAAAGGATTCAGAAAATAAAGTAAGTACTAAGTAAGTACTAATACCACAATGTGATGTACTCCACTACAAGTAAACATTCTGCATTTAAACCTTAAATACTATGGAAGTATCAATCAACTGTACTTAAAGTATGGAAAGTAAGGAAATGTACAGAAAAATGGTCCCTGTCAACATTTTATTTCATATATATGATGTTACATTAATGTGTATGTTGCATTTCACTGTTGTAGATGTTTAAGGTTGAGCTCATACTACTTTATATACTGTTGTTTAGTTTAATTTACATAGTTACAAGTTACAAGTTACATATTTTCTAGCTTTGCTGTTCTGTTCAACCACATATCACTGAAAAATCCAGTTGAAAGGGTTTAAGTAAACTGAGAATTTTTTATTTTTATTTTTTTACACCAAAAGCACCTCATCCTTCAGTTTATCACATACATTCAAGTAACACATTTGGTTTTCATTGTACAGGAAGGTAATGAACTATTGCAGTCTGTAAAGTAATTAAACCTGTTAGACAAACAGAAAAAGTAAAGAATGGATGGACTATTGATAATATGACTCCCTGTGTTGTCGCTAATGTTTATAAATGTTGAAAATATTAATAAAAATTAAAGTAATTGAAAATAAAAACCTGGTAGTCAAAAGTGGTGGAATAAAAAGTACAATATTTGTCTTTGAGATGCAGCAGAGTAGAAGTATAAAGTATTATCAAATTGATAAAGTCAAGTAAATTACGAGTTCTTCAAATTTATACCCATGTACGGTACTTTAGCAGAAATATTACACTTCAACACTGCAGATACAGTCATATTAAAAGTATATTTATACGTATTGCTATTTTTTGTTTGAATTTTAGTTATTGCCCTTCCCTGTCTCAGTTCCAACTTATTACTTACGATGCTCAATCCTGTCATTATTAGGACTTAGAAGAGCAGTTAGAGGAGGAGGAAAGTGCCAGACAACGCCTTCTGCTGGAGAAGGTTACCTTGGAGACCAAAGTGAAAAGTTTAGAGACCGATCTGATGAATGCAGTGGAACAGAGAGACCGACTCAGCAAGGTCAGCATCACATTATTATTGTTTCCCTTGAGTAAAATTAAAGATAGAAAAAAACATTTTCTTTAAGTAAAACACATATATACTGTTTATGTATAGTATCTGTCTCATTGTTTTAGTGTTCTTATTGTAAAAACTGTCTTGTTTGTTATTGAATAGATATGTTACATATGTATTTGCTGTCTTCTTTTGAGCAGGAGAAGAAACTGTTGGAGGAGCATCTGAATGAGGTGACTGATCAGCTAACTGAAGAAGAGGAGAAAACCAAAAGTCTTAACAAACTGAAGAACAAACAGGAGGCTGTCATCGCAGACCTAGAGGGTAACTTCATCCATAATAACTAATTATTGTTATTATTACTATTATTATTAACAAGAATTTTAGCACACATGATCAGCAAATGTTGCTATTAAGGACTTCATGACCTGAACATCTACGTCTCAAAGTTGTCAGTGACTGTTATAATTCCTCTGGTTTCTGACAGTATTTTTTCTTGTAGTTAAGCTTTTTCTTTTTTCGCTGAAGTATGATGTTGTTTCAACACTGTAGAGCGTCTGAAGCGGGAGGAGCAGGGTCGCTTAGAGCAGGAGAAGTGGAGGAGGAGGATGGAGAGTGAGTCAGTGGAGGCCCAGGAGCAGCTGTCAGACCTGGGAATGCTGTCTGCTGAGCTGAGAGGCAGTCTGGCTCAGAAGGAGAAAGAAATCACCACCCTACAGGGCCGGTGAGATTTCAGGAAGATGCAAATGGAGACAGTTTTAGATTAGTCAGCCTGCATCCTTCAACTGTCTCCCCTTTTTCTCTGCTTCTGTCAGGTTGGAGGAAGAGGGAGCTCGTCGAGCAGAGGCTCAGAGGGCGCTGAGGGAGGCCATGTCCCAGGTGTCTGAGCTGAAGGAGGAAGTGGAGAACGAACGAGGGATGAGAGAAAGAGCGGAGAAACAAAGGAGAGACCTTGGGGAGGAGCTGGAGGCTTTGAGAACAGAGCTGGAGGACACACTGGACACCACCGCTGCCCAACAGGAACTCAGGTATGCACTAAATATCATTACAATTTATTGATAGTAAAAATAAGCATAACTTTGAGCTTTGAAATAAAAAATGTGATATGTAGCATTTTTCTACAAATATTTGCAACCACAAAAATAAATGAGGTAGAAATAAATTCATTAGCAATATGGGTTCAACCTGTAGGTATCTGTAGCTTATTATTAGAGTAGCCCACACGACCCAGTAAAAACTGTTCCCAGCATTCAGGACAATACATAATAAAGAAATTGAAGTTGATAAATATTTCATGCCAATCAGGCCTGCATTGTGCAACTTTACAAAACATTACTCCTTGATAAACTGCCTCCTACAATCACAGCTTTCAGGAAGTATTAATAGTGATAATATCAGTACATGGATCTTAATTTTGTAAGAAAATTAAAATGATAGGTAACAATAATAGGCCTAAAAAATGTTTTATCCTGCTTCCTCTTTTTCCTGTTCAGGTCTCGACGGGAAGCAGAGTTAAGTGAACTCCAGCGGTGTGTTGAAGAGGAGACCCGCCGCCATGAGGCCCAGCTTTCAGAGATGAGAGTGAAACACAGCGCTGCTATCGACAGTCTCCAGGAACAGCTGGACAACAGCAAGAGAGTAAGAGGAAGGCAAAAAAGAACCAAGGCTCTCTCAAACACAGATGTACCTACACATTCATGGTCAAATGTCATGTTCTCTTTCAGGCTCGTCAGTCGCTGGAGAAGGCCAAAGCGGTGCTGGAGGAAGAACGTCACAATTTGACCTCTGAACTTAAGAGTCTCCAGGCGAGTCGCACAGAGAGCGAGAGAGGACGCAAGAGGGCTGATAATCAGCTGCAAGAGCTCAGCGCCCGCCTGAATCAAGCAGACCGAGAGAGGGAGGAGAGAGAGGAGCGAATTCACAAGCTGCAGGTACAACAACATGCAAGAGAGCAGATACTGAAAATGTACAATATAAGTTTAAATCATTTCCTCATGTATAATATGGGTCTTCATAAGATAAGGCACTTATCAGAACATAAAAGATTAAAGATTATTTCTTACTGCACTATAAAAGGATCTTTACATTTCTTCTGTTTGACTTTTTCAGTGTGAGATTGAATCTGTATCCAGTAATTTGTCCTCATCTGACTCCAAATCCCTCCGTCTCACTAAAGAAGTGAGCAGTTTGGAGAACCAACTGCATGATGCACAGGTAACAACCTCAAACACTGATAAAACTATATGACATAGACAGTTCAATTTAAATCAAGACAGTGGAAAAGATTTAACAGCTGTCCTGACATAGACACTTAACAGCTTCCACACAATTTTGCCTCTCTCACAGGAATTACTGCAAGAGGAGACTCGCCAGAAGTTAGCTCTGGGTTCAAGGGTGCGAGCGCTGGAGGAGGAGAGGAATGGACTGATGGAGAGACTAGAGGAAGAGGAAGAACGAGCCAAAGAACTGACCCGGCAGATCCAGACTCACACCCAGCAGGTACAACTGAGACCCATGCAACATCATTAAACATCAGTCAGCTTAAATTCATCCAGAATGTCAAAATTAAAAGGAGATAAAACCAAGTACATTCATACAACAACTAAGGAACATTTATAGTTTTATACAAGAAAAACCGAAGATGATTAGTAAAATGTTATTCATCTATGACATCTACAACCCTCTTTTTTGTACAGCTGGCAGAGCTTCGTAAGCAGTCGGAGGAGGTGAACACAGCAGTGGAAGCTGGAGAGGAGATACGCAGGAAACTTCAGAGAGAGCTTGACAGCGCCACCCAGAGGGAACGGCAGAAAGAGGAGGAAAAGGAGAGAGTTGAGAGGCAGAGGGAGCGACTGAGGGAGGAGATCGAGGACATGACGCTGGCTGTGCAGAGAGAGAGGCAGAACTGCACTGCTCTGGAGAAGAGGCAGAAAAAGTTTGACCAGGTTAGTGTACAGGTTTAGTAATCTCAAGAAGTATTCACTCTAATATGTTTCATGTATCCCCGATTGCTTATTGACTTCTCTACTTGATTTTACTCAGTGTCTGGCGGAGGAGAAGGCGGTGAGCGCTCGACTGGCTGAGGAAAGAGACAGAGCAGAAGCAGACAGTCGGGAAAAGGAGACAAAATATCTAGCACTTTCACGAGCTCTGCAGGTAAAATGGACATCAGTTACATTTATTATATGGCTTGGTTGAATTCTTGATTCTGATTGATCAGTGGCTGCGCTGTAGCGTCTATTATTCCTGTTGCTATGAATAACAGATCTTTGTTATGCAATACAGTTCCCACTATAGAACCTAACACACAAACATTTTTAACTGCATAATGAATTACCTAAGATAAGGTAAGATAAGATAAGATAAGATAAGATAAGATAAGATAAGATAAGGTAAGATTGTCTGGGAAACCCTAGTCATTTACTAATAGGATGAAAGAATAGGATCCTTAATCTCAGTAGATTCAATAGATACTAAGTCTCAGAAATGTAATAATACGCAGTCCCTTTTGTAGATTTCACTCTCACTTTTGGTTCTTCAGATATTTGATCGTGTGCAGATCTGCTGTGGTATCTGTCTATCTTTTTCTTGGTATCAGGAGTAGGATTGATTGATGCTTGAATGTCTCAGATTTACTTGGAACAAATGCATCATTTAGGTGTCAATGCTGATGAGCCTGCTATTGTTCACACTATGGACATTCTAGTCTATGCTGAGTGGTTTTAGCAAGTACAAACATGCCCCATTTTTCTTACATGTGCTTAAGGAGTAATTGCATTTATTTATTTGTATGTTTAAATAGTTATGTATCTTATATTAATGCTATTAGTAGTTTTTAGCTGCACCAATTTGTGTGTTCCTCTTCATCTTTCATTTTTCTGTGGGATATTCAAATATATGTATGTTTTGATCTCCTGAAAAAACAGAAATAAGTGACTGAAAAGAGTTACAGAAATTTAACTGGTACTGGCACTGTATGTTTTCCCTTTTCTTGCCTGTTTGAGTGTGTCATCCAGCGATAACAATATTGTGATTGTGCTGTTTTTTTGTTTTTGTCTATGCCATGTAGGAAGTGCAGGACCAGAAGGAGGAGCTAGAGAGGTCCAATAAGCAGCTCCGTCTGGAAATGGAGCAGCTTGTTAACCAGCAGGATGACGTTGGTAAAAATGTAAGCATCCACCTGTGTCTTTTCACTTCTTTGTTTCCTGCCTGTCGCAGTCTCCAATAAGTCATCCTGTTATTCGCTCTTATGTTAGGTTCATGAGCTGGAGCGGACGCGCAGGGCTTTGGAAACAGAAGCACAGAACCTGCGAGTCCAGACACAGGAGCTGGAGGAGGAGCTATCGGAGGCGGAGAACTCGAGGTTGAGGCTGGAGGTCACTTTGCAGGCACTGAAGGCTCAGTTTGAGAGAGAGATCAGTGCCAGTGAGGAGAAGGGAGAAGAGAAGAGGAGGGCGCTCAGCAAACAGGTAGAGTATGGAAGGGGAGAAGATAACACAGGTTTAGCCTCTTAAGCCCAGTTGCCCCTGGTACCTGAGGCAGCCATAGCTGTGTCTGTGTTACCACAGTAATGCTATGCAATGCTTTCAGCAATATACACATTCTACATACAGGTGACTAGAGGAACATCAGCTAAAAACTCAACAAAACTAATCATCAGACAACAGAACACAATCCAAACAAGCACTTAAATCAGCAAATATCTAAAATAAGCTAACAGTCTGAGGCCAACATATGTCATGAATAATTTAATAAAACAACAGACCAATGTGGCAAACATTGCAACGTTAAGCTAACACTAAGCAGATCCAAGAGTATAAGTATTATTTCTCTAATGCTAAAATTCACTGAATTAGACAGAAGAGCAATATAATGGTTACACTATGAAGCACTGGTCATGAATTTTGTCTTACCTTTGCTGTTTTCTGATCATAATTTGGTTTAAATGGATGAAGCTTCTGCTAATCCACTGTTTTGTGTTACATTGAAATAATTCCCACTGGAAACAAGTGGCTTAACAGGCTAAGCTTAAAAATCCATCCCCAAACACTCAAATATCTCATCCCTCTTACCTTATCCCAGGTGAGGGAGTTGGAGATTCAGCTGGAGGAGGAGAGGAGTCAGCGCTCTCAGTCCGTGTCGTCCAAAAAGCAGCTGGAAGCAGAGCTGCAGGAAGCCGAGGCCCAGCTGGAGACGGCCAGTCGGGGCAAAGAGGAGGCTGTCAAGCAGCTTCGAAGGCTGCAGGTAAGACAGAAACTCCCTCATTAACTTCCCACCCTCGTCAATGAGCTGCTTTTTAACAAGTCGTCTTTTTATTTGTCACAGGGTCAAATGAAGGAAATTATTCGTGAGCTAGACGAGACCAAGTTGGGTCGAGATGATGTGATCTCTCAGATGAAAGACAGTGACAAGAAAATTCAAACACTGGAGGCAGAAGTCCTGCAGCTGACGGAGGTACGTTAATAAAAACACTGATACGCCGTAGACATAATTCAGTTGTCATATTGAGTGATAAATTACTTTGGATCGTCCTTGTATTTCTTTTTTCTGTGTAGGAGCTATCTGTGTCTGAGAGGCAGAGGCGGCAGGCTCAACAGGAGAGAGATGAGATTGCTGATGAAATGGTCAACAGCAGTACTGGAAAGTTAGTGTCTAAAACATCTAGTTTATGGAGCTAACTGATGTTTCATTGGTATATGTGCACTATTTACTAAAATTGTATGTTTGTCCAGGACCGCTTTGTGTGAAGAGAAGCGCAGGTTAGAGGCTCGGGTGAGTCAGCTGGAAGAGGAGCTGGAGGAAGAGCAAAGTAACTCTGAACTGGTGGCAGAGAGACAAAGGAAGATGGCTTTGCAGGTATGCAACACGCAAAAACCCTCAACCCCTGTTGCATAATAAAACAGACACAAAACACACAATGGATCTGGTGTTGATTAATAAAAATCCAGAGATCTTTTTTTTTTTTTTTAATACAGTTGAAAGTTCCCCTCACTGTGTGAATGAACAACCTCCAAGCTCCAACCACATCCTGAAAATATTCCATTTTGACGACACACTTCTATTTATGTGCCGTTTTGTTTTGTAGGGATTTAGCGATTTTCATGTAAATATGCTTCCTCATACACGTTCTGTCAAAACAACTTCTCTCCCAACACAATTTTGTAAATGCAGTCACAACAACCTGTAGTCAGTGCTACTCAAGAACTAACCATCAACCCAAGAATGATAGTAGATGCTGCCAAAGCGATCTACAACACTGGCCCAGAGCTAATGAAGTGTGGAGATAGGTCTGGCTATGTGAGAGTAAATAAAAATTACATTAATGTGGCTGCTTTTAATAAAGGTCATTCTACAATTTACAGCATCTCTTTTAAATCCAAGCAAAATTGGTATTGTCAATGAAACATCCTAAATGAATTGGGGAAATTAGTGGCAAGTATAAGCCCTAAAATACAAAGTGACTACATTTACATACTCACCAATGTTGCACTCTTATTCCAGACATGTCATATAATGTAGAAACATTATGTGTTTAAGACATATGGGATGTGCGGATTTTACGGCCAGAGGAATGCTCTTTGAACATACATACAGCTCATGTTTATGGCCAGCTTTCTGTTTTACAGGTAGAGATGCAAGGAAAAATCACATATTTATGGTCAGAAAAGTGAATTTCCCCCCCTGTGTGTGAAAATGTAATAAAGGTGATTAAAGAAATGAAAGAGCAAGACTTTGCTCATATGGTTGACATTGGTAGGAGTAGTAGAAGAGTAGGAGGTTCTTTTTGGTACTAAGGGTAATGTGATTCTCATGCTGATCTTTGTCCAGGTGGAGACCCTGACGGTGCAGCTGCAGGGGGAGAGGACTCTGGCTCAGAAGGCGGAGGCATCTCGGGAGCAGCTGGAGAGGCAGAACAAGGAGCTGAAGACCCGGCTGGGGGAGATGGAGGGAGCAGTGAGGGGCAAACACAGACTCAGCGTCGCTGCCCTGGAGGCCAAGATAGAGTCGATGGAGGAGCAGCTGGAACAGGAGCGACAGTGAGAGAAACAGAAACTGTTCTATATAGCTGTACAAATGCTTAGGGTTACATTTTAGCTTGATTTGTTTGAGGCTTAGATTAATTTTCTACTCCTCCAGATGCCCTAAAATGTAATGTCAATAGTTCAACAGTTAATTTTTTCTGTGTCTTAGGGAACGAGCCATTGCCAACAAACTGGTGCGGAAGACAGAGAAGAAACTGAAGGAAGTGATGATACAGGCAGAAGACGAGAGGAGACACGCAGACCAGTACAGAGAGCAGGCAAGGCTAACATTATTATTATAACTTTAACATTTAGGGCAGACACAAATTTATCTAAGGTGATCCACCGAGCGAAGGGGCAGGGCATTAAATAATGAGTTAATGGGGGTCGGGTCAGCTAAGCCCACTGCTCTAACTGAGCCTCAGGGAACAAAGAGAGTGTTGAAATATCGGCCTAAAATGAGTGATTTATTCAGCTCAGTCCAACATAATCCTAATCCCACCCAGCATCTGTGTGTTTGTTGGGAAGGAATGGTGTACTCCACTCCAAAATATAAATCCGTCCAACCACAGCAGAGACACTGACTCCACTCCAAAATATCATCGGTGATAATCTGCCAAATTTAATCTCACTCCTGATCCCTACCGGCCGTCCTGTTCACAGACTAATCTGACTTTATATACACGTCTGTCCCTTTTCTCTTTCTCTCATCTTGTTCGTCTCTTCTGTCTGATCTGGTTTCTCGCCCTGACCTCTGCCATACCCTTTCCTCCTCTTCCTCCTTCCTCTCTTCCTCCTGCAGCTGGATAAGTCCATGGTGCGACTGAAGCAGCTGAAGCGACAGCTGGAGGAGGTAGAGGAGGAGAACTCCCGCTCCAACGCCCAGAAGAGGAAGCTGCAGAGGGAGCTGGAGGAGCTCAGCGACAGCAGTCAGAGTATGTCACGGGAGATCACCGCCCTGCGCAGCCAGCTCAGGTACAATACATGCAACTGAACCAGTGTCTGAGCATGTGTTTGTTTGTTTGTTTTTTCCATCATCCTTATTTATCACTCTTTTGTTTGTTTTTAACCATCTATTAACTTAATATTTGTTTTTGCTTTGCTCTTTGGTTGCATCCATTGTGTCCATCTAACACTGACACATTGTCCGTCTGTCTGCACCACACCACTCAGCATCCCTGAATGGAGAGCAGATAAGTAGGTCTCAGTGTGTGTTATTTTTCACTTTTTGTGTCTGTCTGTGCCTTGGAAGGTGGTGGCTTTGAATATGTATATAATATATACTTTCACACACTTTGTTTGAGTTGGGCTGCACTTTGTGGTTCCTTTGTAGTTAAATAACATGTAATTAACAGATTTTCAAATAATAACTCAAAAGTGCTGTTATTTTTTCTTTCATTTCACTGCTTTCTTCTATTGACCTGATCTATTTGAAATGAATTTACAACATTATTCATATTTGATTAATGTGTTTATCACAGTCAGTCATTTGTCAGAAAAACAAAAATGCAGACTTTAAATGGCTTTATCATCTTAAATTGATGATTAGCTGGTTCATGTGATTATAAACTGAAAATATTTAGGATCTAAACTGTTACTCAGACAAAACATGTAATTTGGGCACATAATATTAACTTCAAATTAGCAAATAATCAGACCTTACTGAACTCGGATATTAACAGTAGCCCTGTAGCAACCCGTAATATAGTGATTTCTTGAAAATGTGATTAAAGTTGCTGCTCAGGATGCTGATATATATGGCGGCCTCCCAAGGAGGAAGTTCAACACCCACTTGATAAGACCAGGAAGTCGATGTATATCCCTGAGTTTCTGACTGTGTACATACGACTGTGTGGAAAACATAAGTCTGTTTTCAGCTTATTTCATTCAGTGTTCGTATTTATCATTCCTGAATTCATAAAACACAAAATATGTTGTCTGGTCTGAAAATGAACACACATTATTGTCAAATTATTAAAGTAGCCGAGGAAAACTGTAAATGTAATAAATTAACAGACAATGTAATAAAGTTTTATGTTGTAAGTAAAAATGTTATAACAGTATTAATAATTTAGTACTGGTTGACATACTGGATGAAGCAGTCTATAGTTTTTTTTTCCATCTTCTATCCCACAGCAATAACAATACTCAATAACTGCTAGATAAGGTTGTGTTTGCATTTGTGCTTTTCTTTTTTTTTTTCTTAACTTTTATAATATCCAGTTAAAGCGATACAGCTGTATCATTTCATATTTGCTAAACCACATTACTGGGTTTTAATGCACTTTTGATCAAATCATATGTCAATTTTATCAGGTTTTTTAGGAAATGATCACATTATGTGGTGCTACAAGCCTTAAGTAATTAAAAACCAGATTTCCTTTTCCACTGAAATCACCATGGTGTCTTTGGCTTTATTTGAAAACTGGACATAACCATCTAACTGCTCTTGTCTAGGCGTGCTCCGTTGCCCCTGGCGATGCGTGGACGCAGAGCTTTAGTGGATGACCTGTCGTTGGAGAACTCTGACTCAGAGGAGCCTCCTGCCTCACCGACCCCTTCATCTGGACTCCCAGGGACCCCGACTCCTTCGTCAGAACACAGCCTGGACCCACCACCACCCTACAGCATCAACAACACGGAGTGACGCACACATGGACTCAGTCACACATAAAACACACATAAACATAAACAGGCATGCATTAGCCTCTCACAGCCTCGAATACTCAGGGGTGAAGGAGTTACATGCACACAGTACTTTATAATTCAAGTAGATTCCTACATCAGACGCTATAATATAAAAGAACCTCACTGTTAAAATAATGCTCTTTAAGATTTTGCCTGTTTTTTCTTAACAAAAACAGAAAACATGTAAAGAATAGATTTTACAAAGAGCCAACCGGAACTAATTTTTATTTTGTAACAAACTGTGACATAAGAAGTGACAGAACAATGACATTTCTACATGACATCCCTAAAAAACATTTCTGAGGAGGCTAAACTACATTTCCCATACATCTAAGAGAAAGCTCATTATCATCAAAGTCATTTATCTTATTTCATGACAGTGTACAGCTTAGACGGCAGTCATGTGTTTTACAGTAGGAGGTATTCTAAAACTAAGCCATGTTTGACCCTTGAGTAACACAGGTACAATCTGATTTAACAAAGGGCTGTTGGAGAAGAAATACTTCTGACAATCTGAGAAGTTGAACACACGCACATACATTAAGGGTAGGAATATTCTCCACATACATGACTTTTTGGATATTTTAATTGTCGATTATCTGCTGTCACAGTGGTACTAAAATTTAAATTACTTGGCAAACAAAAAGGAACATCACTTAATATATGAACATGGTAAAGTAATATTTTATGGGTGAAATGACAGTAAGCATTATTTAATTTTCAGATAATTTGTCACAGTTTTAGTGACACAATTAATGTTAAAAAGCAGCCTGAATTATGGCTGTATGAAATGCTAAATCTTTTTTCTATAGATTAGAAACAGTACATTGTTAGATAAAGCAGTAGGTGGTATTAGATAGTTTCTTTAATTAAAACCTTAATATGTTGCTTCAGAAATTTTAATTTGTATAATTTATATCAAATATGGAGTTAAGTTATCAATCGCTGGTTGTTTTCTCTCATTGGGAAGCGTGAAGTCTGACTATTTCTGTCACTGGTGTTGGTCTGATCTGGATTACGCTCATGCTTCCATATTTGTGTTTGTGAAGTCTGATCTGAGGGTGAATTTAACACAAAGGATATTGCTGATTCAGAGAGGAAATGTCTGGTTTGTCTAAAATGGCAACAACTTTAACTTAAGAACAATAAAATGTAAGGAGAACTAGTAGGTTTTATCCAAAGCAGGCAGAATTGTGACAACATATCTCTTCTTTTCCCTTTTATATACCGAAAAACATGTCACTTTTTATGTTGACAAGCATCTTGTACATTGTAATTTTGATTTTTACTGATTAACTGTGTAAATTATTCGTCAAAACAGAGCTTTTTTGTTTAACCAAATGGTGGGCGTATGGATGAGAAAAAGGGACTTAAATTTGTAGTAAATGTAGAGTAGTTTTAGACTAGAGTAGATGCCAGGAGTAGAGGCTGGTTGGATGCTCTGTTGTCATCGAGTGCAACTCCACTCGTGATTCCACAGTAGAAGAATCTCAGTCTCTGCTCGCAGTTCCTCTGTAGAAGATTGTAGAATAAATGAGCATGAGACTTAAAGCATTTTCAGATACTAGTAGTATTAGATTAAAAAATGGCAATGGAGGCACTGAAAAATGAATTTTGTATGAAGCAAATGGCAAGTAGAACAAAAGTAGATTTTTTTTTTTACTCTAGCAATCAAATCTCAAAATGACATGCGTGTGGTGTGAACCAAACACAGTACGATGACCCTGCTATGATTACGAAACCTGGGTTTTAATCTGATTTTCCTTGTTGTGTTGTACTTATCATATCAGAGGAAGTGTTTTGTATTTAATCTTTGTTTTCTTCATCCTGTCCTGGATGCCTGACAGCACTCAGGGTGTTCAGGAGGTTAATGTGAAGACTATTGTGACAAGAGGACATGCTAATTATATTACAAAGAATGTCACTTTTTAAAGGGTCATTCCGCCAATTTTGTGCTGCACTTTCATTATGATAAATGTCCGGCTTTTAGTCTTTAATTCATATGAAGCTCGAACACAATAGCATCATTAGAGGTCCTTCCTGCCTGGTCATAATCATTCAGACAGTGTGTGATGATGTTTGGATGATGTGATGATGGCTCACTCTTTGAGACTTCCTCATGTTGGGTCGTGTCCACATGAAAAGTAAACAGAGCTTCATGTGTAAAACTGGTGAAGTGCCCTTTTAAGCTTTTATTGGAAACACAGAATTATTAACATTGTGAAGCTAAAATCATATATTTCTGAAATTTTTCTGAATGTTTTTTCCCCTGATTTGACACCATACTACTGAGAGCACAGACTCAGTAGTTTTAGGTTTTCATTACTGCTACCTCTCCTGATAACTACTTTAAGAAAAGCAGTAATGTAAAGCTGATTCTGCACTGACTAAACAAGAATAATTAACATGCACACTACTTGATGTATTTTTAAGCATGCCGAACCCTTTATTTTTTGTTTGTTAAACCAGGTTCATTGTGATTCGCAGTTTGTGGCAGATATATGATAGTTGGGTCAAAGAAGTGTTTAACTACTGACGACATATATTTAATGCCCTATTTGAAGGGTTTTATTTTTATTTCTGTATGTATGATTTTTTTATTTTAGCAATATGCAAAAGGATTAAGTTTGGAGCTGTGTTTTTTAAGACATTGTGTAAATGCTGCACTTTACACACACACTACCAGTGGAGATAAACACAGTCAAACACTGTTGGTACATTATGTCTGCTTCGTCAGGTTAGACTGTATCTCCAAAGAGATACCGAGCACTAAGCCAAATGAGCTGACAATACGTGTCATTATGATACATCTGTCACTTTTCAACTATTCACCTAAATGTTGTAATCTCAAACTGTCATATCAGCGTCTAAATGTGGTGCCGTTGGCACCTTGATAGACCAAAACGTAATGACACATGGATTGAACTACTGATCGAGAACAGAACTGCTCTGTTCACCTGTAGCGAAAGACGAGGCCGGTACTTCTCAAAGGTGTTATTTTTTTCTCTGCGTTTGTTTATGGCTAATGTGGAACTTGAAACATTTTGGAAAAATGTGTTTTATTGTTTTAGCTTTTTATTTTGTTAATGATGCTGTAATTATAAAACATCTGACTGGGGTTAACTTTAATATATGTCGTTGGTTTTGAACATTGGTGTGTCCTTGTATTTCTTTAAGAGGTTGCAAATAAGCAAGTAGGTTCATACAACACACTCTGTAGAAAGCAGAATTATCACACTTGATTTATGACTTTATTCTTTCTATGTACACTACCAGTCAAAATTTTGGACACATGGTTTTTCTTTATTTTCATGACATTGTAGATTCTCACTGAAGGCATCAAAACTATGAATTAAAACATATGGAATTAAGTTGTTAAAAAAAGTGTGACATAACTCAAAACACGTTTTATATTTTAGATTCTTCAAAATAGCTATCCTTTGCTTTGATTACTGCTTTGCACATTCTTGGCATTCTTTCGATGAGCTTCATGAGGTAGTCGACCTGAAAAGTTTTCCAACAGCCTTGATGGAGTTCCCAGTGATGTTGAGCACTTGTTGGCCATCTGCGGTCCATTTCATGTCATTCAAATGTGAAGGTGTGTCCAAACTTTTGACTGGTAGTGTATGTGACACTACTTCAGTTATTCACTTTTCATACTGAAGATAATTATCGTGAGACTCACACAGCTTATATTAAACAAATGCACTCAAAATACTGTGTAAAGACTATAAATACTGCAGTAAGTACTGCAACAAGAAATACAAACAACTGTATATATATTTTTGAATTACTGGCTCTTGAGTGTAAGACAGACAAATTTTACTTTGGTACATGTTGCATACAGTTTTATTTTCAGCTTTTATTTATTATGTCACATTGTTATATTGGTCAAATATGCAGTTTTAATATTTTTTTAATAGCTAGCTAGATAGCTAGATAGATAGATAGATAGATAGATAGATAGATAGATAGATAGATAGATAGATAGATAGATAGATAGATAGATAGATAGATAGATAGAGGTCAAATGTAAATTAAATAAATAACATTAGCAAGTAACTAGTTACATGTAATAGAGTCATTGTATCTGTTATTGTAATTGGGAAAATGTAAATGTATAATTACTAGTAAAACTATTGGTGATTACAAAGACATTACATCTGAATATATTGTTTTCTGTTAATAGCTTACAAGTAGAGCACATAAAACAGATCTGAATATGCCTTTTCTAGAGGTCCGGTGTCATGCCGTCCCCCAGGATGTCTGTGAACAGCCAGTCTTCGTCATGAGGTGGTGATGGTACCGGACATAGCTCTAGATTATAAACCGGAGCAGAGAACGACTGAGCGACCCCCTCAAATGGTGTAAAGCTCTGGTTGTTTTCATAATTTCCCAGCATACAGGCACTCTGCTCCTGGGTCTGCTGGTACATCTGTGACTCTGAGATGTTGTAACTGCAGCTGATGGAGTTTGGAGGCTCAGTTTGAGTGATGTTAGGACCATGACATATGGGGAAGTTATTAAAGTCTGTTTCTTCATTTTGGTTCATAAACAGCCCCTGTGAGCTGCTCTGCTCACTCTGGAAGAGGTTAGTGGCCAGTCCTTCGTTGCCATGACAGCTGTATCCATAATCACATCTGAGTAAATCCCCCACCTCATCAGCACCGACCTCCACCCCTGCATCACCTTGGCATGAGCAGATACTTTCGAAAAAAGCCTCTACATCTGCACAGCCACCGAAGTCTTTGGTGTTGGAGCTGAAAAGGTCGACCACGTCTCCCCAGTGACTGTCTGCAACGTCAGCAACGCTCCTCTGGGCCAGTGTGCAGTTGGAGATGTCCGTGAACATCTGGACGGAAAGGTCGCAGGAGTCCAGAGACAATGGGGAAAGCTCTGGAGAGAAGGAAGGAGAGGCGTCCACATCTAGGCCAAACTGGATGAACCCGGCATCATGTGTATCTGTCTGAGTGTCTCCTGGGGGGGGGTTGTCTGGCTGTAGTGGATTTTCTTCATCATAGTACACTGTGTGAACGTGGTCTATACATTTTGGAGAGCTCACAGACATGAATCCAAGCAGTTGTTCATTAAATTTCTGTCTCCCTTTTTCCTGGTTGTTCTTTCTGGTGGTCCACGTGGGCCGCTGTGATTTGGGAAAGTGTCTCCAAAGATGTCCAGACTGTGTGTCCCCTTTTTCACTGGTCTCAGTTTCATGTGAGCCAACAGAGATGTAACTCCTAGACCGGATGAAACCATCTCCATCTGCAGAGCATTTGTCGGACTCCTGTAGACTGTCATCTTGTGAGGGGTGCTCTGACTGCTCTGGTTCAGCTGACTTCTGCGTTTTTTTGTCCTCATCCTTAAAATAAAGTGTAGATGCCAGTCGGTGGTTTGCAGCTTCAATGTCTGCAAACTTTCTGTGAGAAAAATTGGAGACAAGATTAACCCTTAAAGACCTGAACCACAGAAACCAAAAACGTCTGCTGATCTGAAATGTTTAATCATTTCCAAACCACTAATCCTACGAATACATGTAAATAATTCAGGTAAAATACAGTTTCTCTGCTTTTCAGTGGCATCAGCTATGGCTCATTTAGACATTCATGGGCTCTACAGTGAATATGGTAACATAGTTATCTTCTGAAACACTGATTCATCAACAAAAACCATGTTCACTGTTGCCCACAAAGCTGGAATAAAATATTTGTACATCTTCTCATGGTATGATTGTGACAATGTGATTTGTTCTTGATAGATGAAGTATAACTGGGACTCAGTATGTAATCACTGAACCTGGTCAGAGGTGATACTGATGTGTATAAATAAGAATAAAAGGAGGAATGTGGCTGAAAACACAATTATTCCAACTTTATGGGTAACAGTGTATGCTGTATGACCATAAGGTTACTGTATAGTGTATGTGCATTTGTATATAACTGTATGTTCATTTGAATTCAATGTTTTTTGGTTTGGTTTGGTTTGGTTTTTTCTCAACTTATTTGAGTTTTTTCAGTCACAGGTTACATGTGTACAACACATCTTTATATGTTAAATTATATGAAGTCAATAACCTAAGTGACAGCAATGTATAAAAACAAAATCAAACAACCACAACAAAGAACTACACAGACAAACAAACAGTACCTCGACATTAAAGAACACAATTATACGATCCTATGTAAGTCAGTCAGTGGAAACATGGTCCATCTCAGCATTTAAGGCGCCTCATTGCACACATAATCTCAGGCTCCTATATATTCAGGAGTAAATTAGGTTCAGTTCACTTCAGTCCAGCGAGGGAACGGACACATATGTGAATACAGAAGACACAACAAATCAGTCAGGGTTAGCAGGGAAATTTAGATCTCTAGCATATGAAAGTAAAGGAGTCCACATTGTATAAAATTTGGTCTTGGAGCCCTGGAGTGTGTATCGTTTCTTCTCTAGATGTATGCTGTTCAAGATGGATTTGATCCAAAGAACATGGGATGGAAGAATTGGAGATTTCCATTTAAGTAAAATCAGACATCTTGCCAACAGGGTGACAAACGCAAATGCTCTGGTTAAATTCCGTGTTTTTTAAGGGACTAATCAGCTACTTAGTCCATGGCTTATTTACCTTCACTTAAACTCTGAATTATGCTATGGCATGTCAGAATTTAGCTGATGTCCAAAAGTATTGCAGAAAGGTGATTACTGATATGTATAAATAGAAATAAAAAATAGGAATGTCTGAAAGCACAATTATTCCAACTTTATGGGCAACAGTATTTAGACTAATGCCAGTGAATGTACAGTTGTTTTTAATGTTCATTCAATGATATATTTTCCTGAAAAAGTCACTTTTCACAGTTTTGATACAATATTTGAATTGACACTGTGCTTTTATGAACATCTCCATGATGATTAAATTAAATAAAGGAAAGTACTTGATTTTTACTGAAAAATACAAAATGCAAAGGATAATGTTTTAATAAATGGTTATAAATCATTATATGTAGAGAAAATTCAGTTTGAAGTCTCCATAAAAGTAGTTCTGGATCTTTAAGAGGTAAACAGCAGTAGGTGATGAAATGTCAAATGAAATTCATTTACAACATTTTTAGCTTTAATTTCTGTTTATTCATTTACTCATGACAAGAGAATCATCAGTTCTGACTTATGACTGGTTCCTTGTTGTAAAGCTTAATTTAGAGGTAGAAATTTTTGCATTGACACTTTTTGTCCTGTAATTTAACATAAGTTACAAAGCAATAAAAAAGTGATAGACTTGATGTATGTCTTCTCTACTTTTGTTATTTTTTCTTTCTAGTAATTTTTTAATTGCATTTTCATGTTTTTCGCCTTCATTTGTGCCACCAATTGTATTATACACTGCAAAAATCAAAATCTTATCAAGTGTATTTTTCTGATTTCTAGTCAAAATATCTCATCACACTTCAAATAAGACATAATCACCCACAGAGTAACTTGTAAGTGAGATATAAGAGCTTATTTTTAGACAATAGATCTTGAAAATTTTATTTCAAGAAATCTTACCAAGATAATTTTCACTTGTTCCAGATTTTTTTGCTTGAATCTTTGCATTGCAAATTATTATTTGCAGTGCATGAGCTGCTGTTGTTTACCTGAATCTCTGTATAATATTTTGTCAATTTGAAACTATAATTAGCTATAAAGTATTTGTATCCTCTTATAAAAAAACTATTTATACTGTCAAAATGTGTCATGTAGCCTATGTTATAATTAAATGCTATACATCCAAAAATGTGAAAAATCAGTGAAAAAAAAATATTGCAAGTGTTTTCTTTTCTTGCTTTACTGATTTGTAACATCTCCTGGATTGTCCACACACACACACATACACCCACACACACACACACACACACACACACACACACACACCTCTGGATCATGTTGTGCAGGAAGCGGCGGTGGTTGACCTGGCGTTTGGACGGTCGGTTCTTCCTCGGTTTCTGCAGAGTCCTCATCATGTGACCTGCTGCTGAGGTCACAAAGGTGTAGAGGTCACGACCCCACGGGACCCCCCGGTCCAACCCGGGCTCCAGAGTCATAGAGATGGAGGGTCGCATCACTGATGAGAAAAACTGAGATGATAAGAAACTGTCATTTGTTGCTGAGAGTCCATATGTTGAGCAATTTTAAGGTAGAATTTATGTAAAAAAAAAACAAAAAAAACGTAGATGAGTGACTCCAAAACATTTTCAGCTGAGTTCCACAAGAGAAATTTGATGTTTCCTCGGAAACATGTCATGATTTGCTGCAGGTCTGATTAATTTGATTCTTGTTGCATCCCCCTTCTCTCTTTAATATCTTTTAGTGTTGCTGTATCTTTTAGCCTCATTATGGTCAACACTTATAAACCCTTCAAAACAGCATTCTTCTTATGTTTTAATTTGGAGAATTTGTATATTTTATAATATTATATATTATATGTTATATAAATAGATAAATATTGTGAAATATATTTAATTGTGCCAAAAATAACCCAGTTTGGGTCATAACCCAAAGTTTGTGAAACATGCCCATAACTGATGAGTTTTAGTTATCTGTTATGTCACAGAGGAACTTGGTTGATCACCCACAAACAAAAGTACATATATTGAATTTCCTTATATGACACATGCCCTCTATATAAAGTATACAGACATCTGTTAGAAACTGGAACAATTCCATATATTGACATATCCAGCCCAAAATATATGTATCATGTATGTACATATGAGGTTATTTCTTACATATTAACTTTTGTCTTTATATTCACAGAAGGTGCATGTTGGCTGTTGAGTCAATAATAAATTTCATCATTACGTATTTAAACAAATACTCTGAGACTACTAAACAACTATTTAAACTATATTACACCGTAGATACATTGGAACTGCACTTCTTTCTTGTGTATCTTTAATATATGTACATATGAGGTTACTGTTTTCATTAATATTTATATCTATCTTCTTATTTCCACAAGATGCACACTGGTCTATGTGACAGTAATAAACTGCTTTATAGGTGAAAAACTGCATCATCATTCTAATTTATAACACAATTATGTTTAAAAAAAAAAAAAAAAAAAAAAAAAAAAAAAAACAACATATACATAAACTATAGATTAAAGATGTTCATGAAGATGGTGCTTACCTGTCCCTGCTCAGCCTGCCGTCTATCTGGTCCTGTCCTCCAAACAAACTGCTCTGAGGACTCACACTGCCTCACAGAGATGCCCTGCTTTAATTGTTGTGTGCATGTATTGTGGGTCTGTGTGTGCAAATTAAGTCAAGTGACATAGATGCTCAGTGCAAATGCATAAATTTCCTTTTTCCCTGCATCATGAATGGACTCCAACTCGAATTCCGTCCAGATTGGAAGAGGAAGTGAGACACGATGAGAGGCTCTGAAAAGAAAAAGAGGCAATTATCTGAGAAGTCAACCGCCTGTCAAGGTGTGGACACGCGTCTCCATTGTGTGTCCCACTATAGGCAGCTTGTTAAATACTGAGACACAAAAACACCAGTTTGTGACATTAATGAGGCCTTAATTGAGGAGTTTAAAGTGTGGCCCTCATTACCACATTCTCAGAGAGAAGAGCTGAGACAGTTGCTACTGTGTTTAATTGACCTTTGTGCTTCAATGGTGCACCTTCCATGTTGACAGTTTTACATATCTATGGCAGCAGCTGGGTGCACAATGGTCAGAATACAAATATACTCCATCAAGTTTTAGATCCAGTTTGTTATTTGTACTTTTTCTACATATTTGGTGTTAAGATTACCCTGAGAAATTTCCTTTTTTTATTGATAATTATTATTTTGTTCATTTCATTCAGGGTTTTCACTTGTTGTTGACATGTTGATGTTGTGGGTCTTATGTCAGAAAGGGAAAGAGGAAGGCTCATTCCATATTAAGTATTTAACCCTTTATAGGAAACTCATAGAAATACTCTGAAATTCAAAATTTCAGAATTAGTGTGTCATTGGAGAATATAACAGGACTTTATTACTTTTGTACTAAAATTTCCTTTTTTTTTTTTTTTTTTTTTGTTATGTGGCAAATCAAGGTTAAGGTACCATGTTTGGCAAAAAAAAAAAAAAAAATCCAAGAAGTGTATAGAAAAAAAAAAATACATGAAAACCACATGAACGGTGAAAGGAACATGTCTTTTAGAACATTAGACCAACATAAGTGCTGATCCAGACCCCTGTCCACAGCCACATTGTCCCTTTGAACATCATTCCTTACATTAGTACCATTACTTCATGGTACCTAACAAAGCAGGTACGCTCACTGTTCATGCAGAGGTGGACCTTACAGACCCTGTAGACCACATTGGGACCTGAGATTGTTGACTTACTGTCCATACTGGAACTGCTAATGTCACTGTCCTGTAATGTATGCAGAAATTACCAAAAATAGTGAGTTGCTGTTGTTAAAACAAAAACCGAAAACACCGAGATTATAAAACAACACTATCAAATTATAAATAGATTAAACTGCCCTTTTTTTCCTGTGAAAAGATTTTTTGGAGGAGAGGGTTTTGCAATATGTGAGTGAAATTTAATTGATTTAACTGATTATAATTGAGTCAAATCAATGAAAACAAATTGAACTGAGATAAACAACCGAGAAATAAAAGTAACAATGAAGTATAATGTATTGAAAATGACTGTTCATTCAGGTAATACATTATTTCTGTTTATTATTAATTCAATGCACTCAATAACTTTTTACATGAACATATTGGTTTCTTGGGTGTTCAGTGCAAAAATCAACCTAATCCAGTGATAAACAAACATTTAAGGAGGCATGCAAATCGCAAAAAGAAAGAAATGTGTTTCAAAGGGCTGAACTTAAAAACACATAACTGTTAAGGTATTTAATCCATGCTGATGTTTTTAAGAAAACCCCTTCCATGAACAGGGAGGTCCGACGGAACTCCCACAGGAGTGGCATCTATTTATAGTGACACCATGTGCTTCTGAGCAGAAAGCTGCACAGATACATTTCCACGTCACTGCTCCTTTCTGTTGAAAATTCAAACAGAGGTAAGTGATATTGAATGTTTCAGCGATATAGACCTGGGAGAGATCACTCAGCTGACTTTTATTTACATTACACAGTAGGTGATGTTAAATAATCACAACACAACATGAATTAAAGTATGTTTGCACCAGGATCATCTACAATGTTTGAGATTAATTAAATTGCACTTTCCTATTTTTACTCCAATTCATGATAATGGTTTCATTGCTGTGTTTAAAATTCCATAAACTTTGTTCTAAATTAGTGCCTTGTCTGTCACTTTTGTTTCATTACTCCCATGTGGCTTTTTCTCAGATTCCCCTCACTGAGCTGATAAAGGACTTACCACACAGTCGGTGTCACAGCGGCAGAACTTTGACCTGTTGAGAAGGTACTTATAGATTCATCTGAGCTCCTCCTCTTCCTCAGCCGACAGAGCCAATTGGAGATGCACTTGTGTCTTTTTGGGATTTTGTGAAATCAAGAAGAGCATCAGAGAAAGGTAGGATTGTCAGATTTTTAGTTATATTGTGTAATTTAGAGCAGTAGAGAGTACCTCTGATATCCTCTCTGTATTTCAATTATGTCTTTCATCACTCCAATATCTATTAATTTCAATTTAACTCTAATTACTTGTACTGATTATCTCCATTTACTATTACAACATGAAAGTGGCTTTTTTTTATTTTTATTATTTTTTTTAATAAATTGAGCTCTTATATGTTTCTTTAAAGAGGACTTCTATTTTTTTTTTTTTTTTTTTTTTTGATACTATTTTCAAGCTTCCCACAAGAAATTCCAATAGTATTAATATAAACATAGGAAACACAGCAGAATATCATGGCTTTTACGGAATAAATGAATAAATAAACACGCATCCTCTGATATGACATGACATGACATGATGTGATATGATATGATATATGATATGATATGATATGATATGATATGATATGATATGATATGATATGATATGATATGATATATGTAATGATATGATATGATTATCTGCTTTACTCCATTACTTTTTGAATGTATTGCTCTCTTGGATCAGATTTCTCATCATGAACCGAGCCTGGGCAGTGTTCAAGGCTCACCCGTACATCGGTAACGTTTTGGGATACACAACCCTGTTTGCCTCTGCTGACCTCATACAGCAAAGCCTGCTGGGAGGGAAGCCTGCTGCCATCTCCACATCAGAGGATTCACTGCAGTCGAGCAGCGCAGTTGGCATCGACTGGTGTCAGACAGGACGAGTGGCGACTGTTGGCTTCTGTTTCCATGCCAACTTCAACTACCACTGGCTGAGAGCACTGGAGAGAATGTTACCGGGCAGCAGAGTCAGGATGGTGACAGCGAAGGTGGTGTTGGATCAACTGATCGCTGCTCCTCTCACCATCAGTGCCTTTTATATTGGTGTGTTACACTGTATTTCACACTAAAACTAAACCATTGACCAGTCCCAAATTGACGTCATTCTTTTCCAGATACAATGTTATTAGAAAGCCTGCATCACTGTAAAATGACATTTTTTCCACAGTAAAACCAAGTTTTACAGGATTAAAATTCTTTAAGGGTCCATATTACATATGCAACAGAGATAGTGTGGCCATGGTATTGTCATTTAATCTAATGAGACCCAGTAATGCATTTTTTCTTCTGTAGGGGACAAGAGTTTGACAGCTTTACAAAAAAAAAAAAAAGATGTCCACTGCAAAAACATTCCATAAAAAAAAGATGCGTCTGAAAAAGCTGAAATAAGGCAGTAATTTTACATTAAAAAGGCCTAAACTTTTACTTTTTATTCATGACTACACTTTTAATTGCTACTTCTTAACTGCTAATATTATTTCATATATACTAGACCTGGTTTTCCCAAACTTACAGTTGGAACCCAAAATAGGTTGAGTCCACACAGTTTGTTTGTTTGTGCAGGGAGCAAAACCTCAGTTACAAAAAATATTAAAATAACAGCCAGCTTTACATTTTAGGTTTGAGTTTTCTGGAGAACAAAGATGACATTCTCGAAGACTGGAGACAAAAATTTCTGACATCTTACAAGGTAGGCTACACTACCATGTCCTTTTTAGACCCATTACACCCTGTACTAAATCTGTCTGTTGTTTTTTTCACTCAGGCAGGAGTGGTGTATTGGTCAACGATGCAGGTGAGAATCCTCTCAATCTTCTGGCTGCACAAAGGACACATAAGCTGTACATGCAGAGGTGTATAATGAGTGTCAGTGTGCTATTTAACATCTTAAATATCCTTTCAGGCGGTGAACTTTGCCCTCGTCCCCCCTGTGGCTCGAACAGTGTTTCTGGGAGGCATTGCGTTAACGTTCACAATCTTCCTGTGTCACTTCAGACAACGAGGTGCACAAAAACAATGAAACTTCTACTTCACACAGTGTAACTTTTAATAAAATGATTGTAATTTCAGTAATGTTTAATTTTGTAATGATTTTTGGGTGCGGCTCATATGACATCATGTAAACTTTGTTAAATGGCAGTGTTAATATACAGTGAATACAAATACGGAAAATATTAATACAACAATGCAAATGTTCTTGTGAGAACATACTGAACAGCAGAGATGTTACAACCTGATTTAACTGTTGTTTCAATATGTCATCTACTGGAAAAAGCAGGTCTTACAATAGGCTGATATATTTTCCAACTGATTGAGTTAAAAGAAGGGGATTTTTTTTACTTGTTGTTTACTGTGAATTCTTTCTGTAGCTCATTTTTTCACATTTATTACTGACCAGATGCATTGTTTTTGTATCATTGAACTTCACTTGTTGTAATAAAGTCTTTGCCCTGTAATTTACAGTGGCAGCTGTGGTGCAGTAATGCAGACAAGAAATAAAGGTTTAATTTTCTGCTGTCGTGTGTCCATGACAAAATGAATACCAAACTTCTGCAAAATTGTTTTTATGGGAAACTATATAAATGCTTTTAAATTGATGGAATATCTAGACTGCAGACAGGCCTGTTCAGAACCTGCACTCTTCTATCTCAGCCATGCTGTTGTAATAGGTCTTGTGTGCAGTTAAGCATTATCTTGTTGAAATATGCAAAGCCGTCCGTAAGAAGACATCATCCAGATGAGGGAATATTTGTCTCTAAAACCTGTCCGTAGCTTTCAACATTGATGCACTTTTGCAGATGTGTAAACTGCTCATTCTGTAGGCACTAATGCACCCCTATATGAGGGCTGTTCAATAAGTTCATGGCCTCACCCAGAACAGAACAACACAGACTGATAATTTATATTTTATTTTTCAACATAATCTCCATTTACAGCAATGCACTTGGTCCATCAATGTTCAAGCATCACTATCCCATCACGAAAGAATGTAACATCCTGTATTATAACAACCAGTATTTCTGGGTGAGGCCATGAACTTATTGAACAGCCCTCGTACCATCAGATACACAGGGTTTTCAGCTGAGCTCTGATAATAACTTGGATGATCACACATCTCTTTAGATCAGAGGATGCACCATCCAGTGGTTTCCAAAAAGAATTTAAAATTTGGATTTGTCTGATCACAGAACAGTTTTCCACTTTATCTTAATCAATTTTAAATGAGCTTTGTCCTAGAGAGAAGACAGCATTGTTTCTGGATCATGTTCCCAAACAACTTCTTTACATGACTGAATTTGTAGATTGTGATTTCTGAAGGAGTTCCTGAGTACATAGAATGATTTCTGTCAGAATTATGACTGGTTTTAAAGCACTCTTGCCTGGAATGCCTGAAGAACACAGCAATCCAACATAGATTTTCACCCTTATAACTTGCATGGAGAAATGTCTCTAGATACTCTGAATTTTTAAAAATTATATTATGCACTGTAGATAATGAAATATTCAAAGTCTTCACAATTTTACATTGGGAGCATTATTCTGAAATGGTTCCCTAATTTGTATACACAGTTTTTCACAGAATGGTGAACCTCTGCTCATCCAAGATGGTCTTTCTTCACCCAGTTAATGTCCATGGCCAATGTCCATGATTTTTCAGTTAAAAAAAAAATAGATATGTTTGTCTTTTATATTAAGAATCAGAATCACGTTTATTGCCATGTCAGTAAACAGGGTTCACATGACTAGGAATTTGCTTCAGTGGTGAACACAATATAATTTATGAGATTTACTCATCATTGCATTCTGTTTTTATTTATAATTCACAAAATTTCTCAATTTTTTTGGATTTTGGGGTTGTAAATATATTCTTATTCAAGTGATATTATTGGTTATTTTGGGAAACAGTGAAATAAACATATTTGGGGGAAATATAATTTTTGGAAGTTGTTGGTTTGCATTTTATCAATTGGCATGCAACTTCTGGGGGAACCAGGCTGAAGATAATATAATGATAACTAAAATAACAGTTTAATTGCAATACTCATCAACTAGTTCTTCATCTATCTGGTATGAGTATGATTCCATTGTCTGGAAGAACTGCTAACCTATATGAAAAATTATTTTTTAAAAATAGTCCTTTTTCTTGGGGAGATT
The DNA here is from genome assembly GCF_902148855.1 of Sphaeramia orbicularis. Lineage (NCBI taxonomy): Eukaryota > Metazoa > Chordata > Actinopteri > Kurtiformes > Apogonidae > Sphaeramia > Sphaeramia orbicularis. The sequence continues at coordinate 34,283,052 of NC_043972.1, read as the reverse complement.
GAATTTATACTTAAGAAAAGTCTAGATAATAGTTGTGCATGTTTGTCAATTCGTTTATTACAAGAAACTCAAGCAGTTGTGTGTGTTATAACCACTAGAGGCGCCATCCTGAATCATCGGGGTTCATTTAACGGAAGTGCTTGGAGTTCAACCAATCAGAGAGCCAAGATTTCAGCGCACTGTTTATCGCGAGACCTCGGCCCGTCCTTTTCCCTTTTCGCTCTGATTCCAAGATGGTAGGTACTGCTAGTAGAAATTTTAAACCACCTTACCCTGACTATCCACGGTCATCCTCTTAATTAAAACATCCTGTCGTCTCAACGGCCCCATATACTTGTTCTGGGTGCTGTTTACGTAGCATTGAAGCAATGATTTGGTGATATTATGCTTTGTACTTCATATTAGCTTACCCCTTCGGATCCGACGTAAGTGCTGCCCAGGCAGTAGATTCACGATAGTAAATTGAGCAGAAACAAGCCTCGAAAACTATCCAAAGTACGGAGTATGTTGCAAGTACATGGTGTCTAACTACACCAACGTAATGTCCGTTCAATAATGTTAATTTAAGTCATTCATGTGAGGTGTAGGATTGTTTGGTGATAGCAGTCGGTGATCGCAGTGTCAACGTGTTAACCGGCCCCAGATGTATGGCGAACTGCAAATGAATTAACTGAGAAATATGTTTTTATGGTGTTGTATGTAAACTTGTTCATAGTTTAATGGTGAAACACCCGTTATTTCGTAACATTATGTTGAAATATTCAGTGCTGGGGCCTGGATACCGGTGTGACCCTGCCTCTGCTGGAGTCTTGATCTAAGGTGTATAATGTATAATTGCAATTGTTTTCATTTACTTTTCAAGGGAGTTGACATCAGACACAACAAAGACCGTAAGGTGCACAGGAAAGAGCCAAAGAGCCAGGATATTTATCTGAGGCTCCTGGTCAAGGTAATTGGCATTCGCAGTATTGAACATTCATTATGTCATTTTGTGTCTGCATTACATCCATGCCTGTTTACACACATTTCTAATCTGACTGCTGGTTGGTTGTAGCTGTACAGGTTTCTGGCCCGCCGCTCTAATGCTCCTTTCAACAAGGTTGTCCTGAGAAGGCTCTTCATGAGCAGGACCAACAGGCCTCCAATCTCTGTTTCTCGTCTGGTAAGTTTTTTCTCATGCTGTATAATGTTAATGGCACATTATCACTTTGTATGACAGTTCAGTTTAGACATGGTAACCCTGGAGTCAGTTTAATACGCTAAAAACTGAGCTAATGGTCGTGTTTCCACAAGGACAGTTGTATCATCAGTATAAATCTGATGTAGTTGTCATTGTGATGAGTGTGTGCTCCTGTGTGGTTCAATTTAGATGCTGCTTGCCATTATTCCAATACTTGATGTATAGAAATTTGCTAGTGACTCATGTGCCTGTTTAGAAGTACAAAATAAACTAAATATATTCCTAGTATTTCTCATCTAGCAACTGACTGTTCACGACACTTGTTATTGTGCATTCTTTTACCATTAATTGTGCTTTTGTGTGTGTTGGTTTGTTTTTATTGGTTTACTATTTAGTTACACTGTGCAAGATACTAATGTCTTTTTTCCGTCTTGTATTAATGATCTGTTGTGTATTCATTATGGGTTTTGACAATCAAGTGCCTAGGAGATTATTCCTAGTTCTAACAGTACTAACAGTACCGGTGTAAAAGTATAAAACTCTGCATATAAGTAGATTTGACTTGACTAATGTTAATGTTGTTTTGCTCAGATCCGTAAGATGAAGTTGCCTGGCCGTGAGAACAGAATTGCTGTTGTTGTGGGAACAGTAACTGATGATGTCAGGATTCAGGATATTCCCAAACTCAAGGTAAACCCTCTTTCACCTAAAGAACCAGGACTTACATGTTAACTGAGGGTTCACACTTCTTTATGCTGTGAATTTGTTGATGTCTTTAGAAAATCCTACTGACTTTTTTGTTGGTTTATAGATCTGTGCTCTGAGGGTTACTGATGGTGCCCGCCGCAGGATCCTGAAGTCTGGTGGTCAGGTGATGACCTTTGACCAGCTGGCCTTGGCTTCTCCCAAAGGACAGGGCACCGTGCTGCTGTCAGGTAACCTTACATTCAACTAATAACCACAACAGGGATGCAAAAGCAAGGATTGGTTCTAGTACTAGTATTAGTAGTAACCCTAACCCTAGTGTATTACCAGTACATGGAGTTACGTGTGTAAGCACCTTGGCATCACACTACATGTATGTGTGACGTGATACACACATCAAGAGTGCAGTGAACGCTGTAGTATGGTAGTTCGTTCAAATGTGTTTATTGATACCTAAAATTATTTTTTATATGTTGCCAAATTAAGTTTTGCACAGCTTGTATTATCCTTTTCATTTCAAAACAAGAGGTTATGTGGAATGTGTGGTGCGAGGTTGTTAAAATTAAACCTTTTGGTAAAATGGTTTCATCATTTTGCAAGATAATTTGTTCTCAAGCATAGTGTGGATATCTTTCATGTGTCCAAAGATTAAACATAGTTTGATCAAAATCTAGTGTTGAAGGTTAAGATAATTAATTATGGTTCTTTTTTTGTTGGCATCTTTCATGCTCATTTATTTATATAAAAAAGCTTAACTTCATAATTCTGTAGCATTGTGTGGAACTTGAATTGGTTATTTCAGCAGGTTATGTGGTAGAATTATTTTTTCAATCATAATGTTTGTTCCTCAGGACCCCGTAAAGCCAGACAGGTGTACAGGCATTTTGGAAAAGCCCCTGGAACCCCTCACAGCCACACCAAGTATGTGTACAGTTGTTTATGGAAAAAATGCTTTCTTACCATTTTGCAGATTAGAGATGCACTTCATCCATACTGTGTGCCCTACTTTGTGTGTCATTGTAACACAACATTGGGCTGTGTCTCATCTTGCTCTCGTCATCCGGCATTTCTTTGTTTCTTTCAATCTGTGCCCTTTTCTCCTTCCTTTTCTCTGTCTGCGTCGGTTTCAAAAGAGAATAAAAATAGGTGCAGTGTTAAAATGTACCTGGACTCTAACTTGGCTTCCTTCCTACTGCTTAATTTACTTAAATGTTACCAATTGTCTTGCTGTGATGACAAAAATTAAATCTTTAAACTATAGACATGGACTTCAAAGGCCCTGGATTGAGTCCAATGGAATATATTTGTTGCATAGCATTGCAAATCTGTTCCCAAGTTAACTTGTCAAATATGCCTAAAAATATATGAAACAGCCTTAAATGGCTTCTCAGTCTTATAAATAAGGAAGTTCACTACAGCACTCCCTATACAAGTATTTTTTTTTTTGTAGATTGTGCTCTGTAAGGTTATGTATTTAAGTTATTACAGGGAGAAATGGTCACTCAGAACATTAATCCTCAACATTTTAGTTTATACAAACCACACAGGAGCTCCTGAAATGTTGAGTTGGTGAATATGGTCATGTTTCTCTGAGATAATTCCAAAGATAAACTGGAAATGTAGAATGGATAAGTGTTGACGTTAACACGAGACTGTTTTGTTGCGAGTGCTTGTAGAAAAGACGAATATGAATATTAACACTTGACGTTGTTTTCTCACATTACTAATGCCTAGAGTATTCAGTGTGCCTTAGTATCTGAATTTTTGGAACAAGTGTAACTTTGTATTTGATAACCAGAATATCTGTTAAATATTTTATCCCAGAAGTAATTTCAGTCGTTTTTATTGAGTTTAAAGTAGTAAGTGTGGTGTGTTAGAAAATGTTGAAGATGTGGCACTGATTTTTCTTTGATAATAAATGAATCTTCTTTTCTTTAGGCCCTACGTCCGCTCCAAGGGCAGGAAGTTCGAGAGAGCTCGTGGTCGCAGAGCCAGCCGTGGCTACAAGAACTAGTCTGTCTTTTTGTTTTTCATGCAATCTGATACAAATAAAAGATTGGCTCAAGAGAACGACCCGTGTTTTGTGTCTAATTTTAAGCCTGTAGACCCTTGAAACCCCCTGGCCCTTACATTGTTATACACAGTAACTTGTTTATATGAGATAACATGCTGGTCCATATCAAAGCGCTGGAACAGAGCCAACATACCTGAACTTACAACGTCATTTCAATGGCTCAGCCTTTGTTTTCCATCTATGGAGTTTTTATGTAAAGGTGACATCAGAAATCTGTTTTGTTGCTGGGTATTGATAACTGTTGTCCTGGAAAGAAATGACTTGGCCAGGAAGTTGTGGTCTGTCAATGATTGGAGAATGTCGGTGGGTGTTGCAATGTTTTCCTTATCGCCATTGGATTTCCTCTCCGCCGCTCAAAGCTGCCGCTACTGCGTCTCCGGGCTCAGACGCTTCCTGCACCGTGCCACAGCGTTCAGAGCTAGCGACTCGTGAGAGGGGAGACAAGATGAGGTAATTTGGGATTTACACATTTGCTGTATTATACTCTAGTCGGTTCCGAACCACAGTTTTGGCCACAAGTTGTCCGATTTTCGTCGTCCCTCGGGAATATTCGGTTTTAACAGGCGTTAGCTGACGTTGTCATCTAATCTAATGTTATCTAGTCTACTTTGGACCTCATGGAGCTTGACATAAATTAGATGTATTACACCAAAGAGAGGCTTATGGCCCACCCATATTTATATCTGCTCAGTTTTAGAGGAATTTGGCTTTAGGATGGTCTCAAGTTGTCATAAACTTGGGTTACACCTTAGCAAGCCAACAGCTAGCCGTGGCTAACTGACACCGCTGTACTGCGCTTGTCAGGCAGCAGTTTACAGTAGCTAGCTTCTGACGTTGTATCATAACATAAGCTAGCGTTTGCTTTCACATTGATTTATTTATGTCGGACAACTTTGAAATCTTACAGCTTCTTAGTAACAATTTCAGGCAACACGACCACTGTGAAATAGTCTTACTGTATGCCCTGCCACAGTTAAACTAAGTGGCAAGTAAACTTAGCTAGCGACTGGCTTTTTAACCTGGTAGCTAATGTTGAAGATAGCCTCGGTGAAAGTTTACAGACCTTAGCTTCAACTTCACATTGATTACCATGTATTATGCTGTTAACGCCTCTATGAACCGTATATACACGCACATCGAGGTTACTGTACTTTCAGGCTATGCTTAACTACTCAAACCCGCCCAAAATACCCCGAAGTCACTCAACAGCAGCCTCATTGTGTGGAAGACAAATTTAGCCTGCTGATATTATTATTTCTGGGTGTCCCCGCCCTGCATTTCAAGGACGTAAGGTGCAACAATGGGCATCAGTGAGGTCCTTTTTGTATGTTTTATCAGTTCAGGACATCAGCCAAGTATTGATTTTGTCTGCACCACTGCTTACATAATGTTTCCTGGCTATAAAACTTAAAAGCCGCTAGGTAAAACTTTATTAATTTAGGGTGTCATGGTATTAACTACGTCTCACAGAGATAGTGCAGATGTTGCACTTTGATGCAACAATGTCTGGAGCTTATGAGGACCCGGACTTGGGTGACCTTAAGATTTCAGATGACTTTAACCCATCATGCACAGCACTTGATTGTATTATAACCCACCTTAAAATTGTGAAAGTGTTATAAAAATGACTTCCAAATATTGTGTCTAATATCACGCAAATATGTCGTCATTACATTTTTCCTAATGTGTTTGGATCATTGTAATTGCTTTAAGATTATTAAGTAAGATTATTAAAAGCGAATAAGAATTACAAAATCCTCAAAATTCCAGCACAATTCCTGTCAGCTGTTGTTGAAATCTTGATCCTAGAATTGTGAAAGAGACACTGTGTTCCTACATAGTGTTGGACAAATCCCTGAATATGAAAATACAACTTACTTGTGGTCATTTCAGGCTGCCTTTCATATAAAATAGTGGTGTCTCAGCATGGCTGTTGAGGATGTGTGACTTTGAGTCATAACACTTTAGTCAAGATGCACCTAGGTCAAGGCACATGATGGAACATGTATTGCTTCATCATCTAATCTCTTCCTCTTATCGTAACAGTACCGCTTGGTGCTTATTCTCCTGTAATCGTGAAAGTGCGATATAGGTATATTGACCTTTGCACACTGAAGTTGCCTAAGGGGAATTCTTGTCTGTCACCTCAAAACCCATCTGTGGTTGGATCAGCCTAATGCTCAAGTGCTGTTATTTGTCTTCATACAGGAACAGAGATCTGTGGGAGGGAACGTGAGGCTGACTCAAGGACATTTGCCATGACATAGACCAAGGATTCAACCAGAACTGTCCCCTTGTTTGTCTTTTGTTTTGTTTGTTTCTTTTTTTTTCTTTTTGTTGTTGTTTGGAGTTCATCTGTCTTAACTTGTTCACCCTCCTCTTGTGGAGAGCAGATATTGGAGTCAGCCAGTAGTATTTGTTTGAATGAAACTTGGATATATCATACTGCTGTCTGAAGGCTGGCCCTTTCACTCTACTCATCACCCTCTCATATATCACTGAGACTTAAGATAGCAATAGAGGTATCAAAGGTCTTGACAAAGCCTGCACTTATCATATCTTTGTGGCATTGATTACATTTCAGCCAGCACTTACATTTATGATATTTTACAGAAGTCTTTACATTAATTTAATTTGTTGTAGCCTCCTTGTCGTAAGCAAGGTGTGTTGGTTTGTTTGTCTTACTTATACTTAATGATTAAGTTTTACAGTGCAACTTTTAGTTTTATCAATTTGTGTAATTATTTAAGGAAGTATTTGTTGATGTTGCGTAGCTGCTCTGCTGCCTTTTGTTGTTTATTCAACTGGTAGCTTTAAGTTGTATTGCATATCTTTTTTTTTACTTATGCAATTTTGTGCTGATCTAGTAGTGGTATATGTACTTTTTAAAAATTTTTCTTTGAATATGTTAAAGTGTTGCCTCCATTTTTAAACTGGCAGTAAACTGTAGAAGCTGACATCTTTTCATGTCAAACTGTGACAGAAGGACTGGTCTTCAGCTGGTCCCATCTTCACTGGATAAATACGCTAAGCAGAAAAACCTCAAAACTGGAAGCAGTTTTTCAAATGAAGATACTTCTGAAATGGACTGACGGGAACAGAAACTGAACGCTCGTTTTGTGGCGTTAGCTTTGAAAAAAACAAGCACTGAAGGAAGAATAACTTTCAGGGACAAAGTTCTCAGACTGTATTAAGAAGCCTTTAGATTTTCCCTGAAAATTTTGCAGAGTTGCCAAATTCCACTTTTGAAGCTTTTGGTGAGGATCCCACCACACACTTGTTAGAGACACAGTAGACTGAATTTTTCCTGTTAACCTTGTCCAGTTTAGTATAGAGGATGCGATCACCAGAACCGTCTTCACCCTCCCCAGCAGAAGCTCTCCTTCATGGTCAGTTTGCCAGCTGGGGGTCAGGCAGTAACAGCAACAATAACAGCTGCCCCAACAGCCCTGGTGGTCCAGGGGGGCTCTCCCCTGCTGCATCCCCTACTCCAGCTCTGGCCTCCAACTATGCCTTGACCCTCACACACACCCATATACACATCCAGCGCCTGTCTCCACGGCCGGGAAAGGAAGCCCGTCTCCTGCTGCCTTTATCAGAGCTTGTGGGTTGCAGCTGCCCTCGTGCCCCTGCACCCCCTCTCCTGGTGCTGTATTGGTATCCACCAGGCAAACGACGAAAGGGCATTTCACGGCGCAGGCAGGTGAGGGCCTACCTGGCAGAAAGTAGGCCTGAAGCTGAGAGGTGGTCCGCTGCTGTGCAATGTCTACTCAGAGGTGTGACCGTCACTGCTGACACAGGTAAGTGCGGGTTTTACTGGAGACTTCTATGTGCAGTTTGAATGGTGGTTCCTGGTTGGCTTTAACTAGACTGAAGTACTGTTTGCAGTACCATGTAATCCTTCTACCTGTTAACATAGTGAGACAGTACTTTTATAGTTTAAGGTTTGTGTAACCTGTGCCTAAATATTCAGGTTTTTTCAGACACAGCTGTTTAGGGTCCTCGTATATAATGTTAGAATTATGCACTTGACAATACAAAATTGCATAATCTACATGAGAATTTCATTCTAGTTACTATCGCTTCTAAATTAACAAATCAGTTACAAACGAATGATTAAATTTTAGTGCATTTATCAGCAATGAACAGTATCTCCTTGCTTTTAAAAAAGAACAAAAACATGCAAATGTTTGCAATAATTTTTTGTTTACTCATCCAGTTGTCTTATGTTGATTATCACCTAATGATATTTTTATTCACTGATGTGTATTTTGATTTTTTTTCTGGCTGAGGTTTTGATAAGAAAAAAAGAACAGTGCCTTTCCTCTGTTTTTGACCTTTTTTAAATAAAAGGGAATGATCACTGATTTACCATTAATATTTGATAAATGATTCTAATAATATAGGACTTGTTTTCAATAGCAATAGATTTGGGGGATTTTCTTTTTCTCTTTGAATAAGTCCTTGAATGTTGTTAACTTCATGAAACCACATTGTATTATATGACATCCTGGTTTATACCTACTGTGTAAAACTTAACTAAGTGTATCCAAATGTCACAGTGAGGTAGTGGGTTATTTAATAAAACAAACAAAAAACAGGATTATTGTATTAGGATTATGCTGAGTATTTTGTTAGGACTTTGTTTATGTCACATTGGTACCTTTGTTTTTGGGGAGCTTTATTTATACAATGCTTGACTTGTGTCTTTCTTTGGCCTTATCTACCCTACACACACAGAGTTTGTATCATTCAGTGTCAAATGAAGCGACAGACAGGGTGGGTCGCTGTAGTCCGCCACCCCTTTCCACACACTTTATCCCCCTACCCAAAACCAAACAGATAAAAAGGACCCATGTTTACTTTTCAATGCATGGATACCTTTTCTCACTATTGCCTATTTGCCCCAGATTTCACAAGCATCTCCCATCTTTTCTTGTCTCTTTCTTTCTTTATTGATGTAATCTTGAAGCATCTCTTTGTTGTTTTGTCATTTTTTGAGTCACTTGCCCCACCATATTCCTGCAGTACTGATGAATCTGTCATTTGGTGCTTTTCCCTTGTCTGGCCTGACTCTTTCATATTTACTTCTGTTAGGGTTACATCTGTTTCTGTTCTATTTTGTTTACATAGCTTTAATTCTTTGACATTTTGCTCTTCAGGTTTTTTGTGTCACCTCCTGTTTTATTTGTGCAAAGTTTTATGCTGACATCATTGCACAGAATAATTGCATGCATTGATTTCATTGTATTTCTGTGCAGTTTCTTGCATGCTCCTGGATTATGTGAGATCTTTATCATCACCCCCTTTCCCAGCATCTGTTATGTTACATCTACAATATATTTATTATTCTTAGATACATATTCAATGCCAATTAAACAGAGTTTATTCATATTTTCCATTTCAAACTTCCATACTTTTTCAGTTAAAAATCATGTATTTTAAGATTCAGTAGTTGTCTGTTTGGCGGGTTACATTTTCACTGTGTATTTTCTTATGTTGCTAAATATTTGTCAGAAGATGGTAGGCAGTTAATGTAGCTCATAGAAATAAATTACTATCAAACACTGGATGATAGTCAGGGGCAGAGGCAGCTCTGTGGAGGAGTGTGCACTCATACGTGATAGGCCATACTTTTTACCTTGTTTTCAATAATATCAAGGTTACTGTGGCCTATGCTCTCTCACATACTGGTAAGCATTTTGGCTGCACTTATTGTTCCTCCAAACACCATGGACATATTCCTTTTTTTCTCTTTTCTCTCTTTTACCAGTGCTAGTGAAAGACTAAAGATGAGAAGTGTTCTGTTTTATTGCAGTGAAGTTTGATATACAATAAAGATAATTACATGATAATAATTCACTTCTGTAGCCAGAGATTGTGTTTTACTGCCATGTTTTGTTTCATTTCATACTGAATGATCCTTCTGCACTTTGCCATCTGAGTGTAAGTGATTAGTAGATGCTGGCTCAGCAGCAGCATTTTGCAGCGTGAAGTACTGAAGGTCCAGTGAGGTGAAATAAAGGAATCATGATTGAATACATTCATAGTCCATGGTTAGGCATCATTGTAATAAAGCTCTGTTACATCCCAGTGGGCTGTCTCTGAAAATGCATCAAACTTCTAGTTCTTTGTGTTTTGACCCCAGTAGTTTATACTAATTCCTGCTCTTTTTTCATACAGAATTTTCAAGAAGTCTGCTACCTCGTCCCAGGCGACTACTGTTATTGGTCAATCCCTTTAGCGGGCGAGGCCAGGCAATGCAGTGGTGTCAGACCCACATCCTGCCAATGATTAGAGAAGCAAACATCAGCTACAACCTTATACAGACAGGTAACACAGCAGGCCTGCATTAACACAAAGCTTTGACATAAATTGTGCATATGATGCATATAACCACTGCTACATCACTGGATTTTCTGCAGAGCGTCAGAACCATGCCAGGGAACTTATCAGAGAAATATCTCTCCCAGAGTGGGATGGTATCATCATAGTTTCTGGAGATGGCCTGCTGCATGAGGTGCGTAATGTTTTTGCTGGCTGAAACATGTAGTGTTACATTCTTAACTTGTACAGCATGTTCTTCCTGTGTTGTGGTGTTTTGCTTACTGATAGGATTTTCTGAATATGCTCTGTTCATGTAGGTGATTAATGGGCTGATGGAGCGTCCTGACTGGGAACAAGCAATAAAAACACCTGTTGGCATTCTGCCTTGTGGCTCTGGGAATGCACTAGCTGGCTCCATCAACCACCATGCAGGGTAATCATTTCTGTTTAAGCAGATAGTCAGCTCTGTAAATACAAAATGTGCTAAGCAGATTAATACGCCTCCTCTTTCCTCTCTGTCTAATCAGTTCTTACGTTTATTTTTGATGATAGTTCACCAGAATTTTCAGCGTTTTGATCCAATCACACGTTTGATGCGTCATCCTCATCAACGTGATGCCGACATTCTTAAATACAAACTCAAAGATTATAGCTTTCATATGTAACTTGATTTGTTTATGTACATGAAATGAGGTTTATTCCAAATTGATAAGCTTCTTTTCTTTTACTATAACTGTGTAGTATTGTTGTTAAGTCCTGAAATTTAGTCCTGGATCTCACATATAGACATATTGTTGTTTATCTGTTTGTACAGTGTCTCTATCTTTTTTTTTTTTCAGGAGAGTTGTTGTCTTTTTTTATCGCCCTTAGGTATGACATGTGCCTTCGGGAACCCCTCCTTTTGAACTGCTGCTTCTTGCTCTGTCGAGGCGGTGTCCGACCCATGGACCTGGTCTCCGTGACAACAAGCCCCCCTCCCTCAAATAACAGTCGTCCTTTGGCCCCCAAAAGACTGTTTTCGTTCCTTTCTGTTGCCTGGGGCTTTGTGTCTGATGTGGACATTGAGAGTGAGAGGTGAGTATGGGAGATGCTGTAGCTTTAAAATATGACAATCTTTTCTTGGAAGAACAAAAAGTCTTTGTTCAGTTTGCCTAAGAAAAAAATGCAACTTTGTAGCACTGTAATGTGTCACATCAACATTTAAATACATTTACAGTTTGCAACAAAGATACAAACCTGCCATTTAAGGGGTAAATTTTGGTGAAAAACATGAAGAAGAAACAAGTTCTGACACTGTTTTATCAAGGGGTAAAATACGTGAATGTTTACAGCAACATTAAAACATGCACATCAGGTTTAATCACATATTAAATATATTCAGATATTCAGTGTTATTAGAATCACTGTAGGCTCAAAATATTGACTGAAAGAGTTTACAGCACAAGAAAATGATGCAGACTAAAGATCTTTTCACCCCCCCTACCATAGGGCTGTAAATAGATCTGAAAACTTTTCATCTGCTACTGAAGGAAAAATGTGATCTTGACTAAATCGAGCATGCTGATTCCAAATCTTTATAATTTACAATTTTGCAAATAAATAAAGAAAGGTCCGCACAACCTGTGAGCTCCCAAAACATTTATTAAACCACAGGGCCCGAAACATCATGTGGTTTAATTAATGTTTTGGGAGCTCACAGGTTGTGTGGACATTCCTTTATTTTTTTCATTGTTTTTTTGGGATCCTGCACACCTCTTATTCTTTGGATGTACATGTTGATCACCTCTCTTCATAATTTACAATTTTGCACCATCGCCTTTTGTTGTGTATTCACAATCTGAGGACAATATTTATTTTATTTATTTATTCAACCTTTATTTTACCAGGTAGGTCAATTGAGAACCAGTTCTGTTTTACAATGACGACCGAGCCAAGAGGCAACATAGTAGGCAGATAAAGATAATATGTGATAAACTAGTCAAATATGCTTATAGATATGAACACAGAAGCCCTGTATGCTAAGTTGCAGACCCTTGATCTTGTATTTATGGGTTGTGCATTGAAACATCATACTATTAAGAGCATGTAGGCTAAAAAATACACAGTTCATACAGTTTATTTGGTGTTTTTTCAAAATTGCTGTTTTTAATTTCAGTCATTGTCTTGCACATCCCCTAGAGGCAGTTTACCCCACATTGCAGGAAACATTCTAAGAATTTCTTCACTGTAGGAAAATTCTGTTTTTTCTCCCTTTAATTAACCTCTTGTTTTTTTAACTTCTGTGTAGCAAGCACCTTATTCTGCTAGTTAGTTTTTTATTTAGTTTGGCAAATGGATTTACTTCACTTTATGTCTTTCCAGGTATCGTGGCCTGGGCTCTGCTCGCTTTACCCTGGGCACCCTTGTGCGCATAGCCTCTCTTCGATCTTACAAGGGTCGTCTTTCATACTTGCCTCCATCTATTGTGACCACATCACCAGATGCCACCCCTCCTCCGCCACGGAGACCCCTCTCCCGCAGTATCACAGAAGGCCTGGAGGGCTTTTGCAAAACTCCAATTCATCGCACCTGTTCTGACATGGGCATCAGCGAACAAAGGAGCCTGCGCAGGGGTGAAGGCGAGAGGGAAAAGGAGGAAAGGCAGAGAGAGAGGGAGAGGAGAAGAGAGAGGGCCCGGGGAGGAGGAACTGGTGTGGTGAGGGCGAGCAGCCTGGCAGAGGACAGGGAGAGGGAGGGGGAGGTGGAGATGGAAGCGGAAGAGGAGATGTCAGGGACATGTTCGGAGAGGTCAGGGACCAGTTCAGAATCAAATGAAAGGTTGGCAGGCATCAAGGATGAAAGGGAAGACGACGGAAGAGTAGAACAAGACTCGAGTGAAATGGAGGAAGAGGATCGGGGGAGGGATGGGGAAGGCAGTGCTGGTTCTGTAGAGGGGGAGGGAGTATTGCGTGCAAGAGAGCTTGGTGAGAGCTACGGGGTCGACATGGGGCGGGAAGCAGATGAAGAGCCAGAGGGCAGTTTTACTTACCAAGATAGTCTTCAAGAAGCCAGGCAGACACTGAGGAAGAATTCAGCCCCTTCGAGCCAGATTGCCAGCACCCTGTTCAGCCAGCCCCTCAGTCAGGAGGTAGACCCAGACTCGAGCACCTCATATGGGGTCGAGGACATGGATCTGAACGGAACCTACTTTCAGAAAGAAACATACCCACTGGACGTCGCTCGTGAGCGAGCTCTGACCATCTCCTCTCCCTTTCGTCACTCTCCCTTCTCTTACAAACCCAAAACCCTGGACCAGAACCAGAATGCCTCCCGGCCTAGGCCTCTCTCCCTCCTCCAGCACTCCCACTCAAACTCCCTCCCCCCGAAACTTCCTTCTCTCTCTCTGTCTCTTTCTCCCACTCCCCCCTCTTCTCCATCATGTGCCTCCCCACACTCCTCCTCATACCTTGTTCCCCGCCCTAACACACCAAACTCCACCTCCCCTTCACCCTTACGCACACCGTCCTCATCTTTTAACTTTGACATTGCTGAGCCAGCAGGACCAATGAAGAACCGTCCTTTCTCACTGCCTTTAAACCTCCCTAGGGATGACTTGTTACCCCCTCTTGACCAACCTCTTCCGACCAGAGACTGGGTCACTATTGAAGGGGACTTTGTCCTGGTCTTGGCCCTTTATCAGACCCATCTCGGGGCTGACCTCCATGCTGCACCCCAGGCCAGATTTGATGATGGCCTAATCCACCTGACTTTTGTGCGGGCTGGAATCTCCAGAGCCACTTTGCTGAGGCTGTTCTTTGCCATGGAAAGAGGAACTCACCACTCCGTCAGCTCACCCTATGTGAGCCACGTTACCTGCAGAGCCTTTAGGCTGCAGCCCTTGTCTACACGGGGAACACTCACTGTGGATGGAGAACTGGTTCCTTATGGACCGCTTCAAGCACAGGTGAGAAAGAAGAAAATTTGAGCTTGTCAGTGCAGTGTGTAGAGATAGTAGCTCCCTGGATAATACAGGACATTGAAGTCCAGTTCAGACCAAGGATTCACGTTGAGACAAAATCGTTTAGGATACTGCAGGAAGCTGCAGAGTGTGAAGTGGTGCGTCTCAGCTTGATTCAAGGTGATTGAAGGTATTACATGCATTCAGCTTTTAAAGTTGCCATGGTCTGGTTATAGAACACATCGTTTGTTTTTCTCAGTATCTATGTGCTGCACCTCACCTAGTGCAAAGCAGCATTATTTTCAGCCTATCCCCTAATGTAATTCTGTATTGATTGCCAAGTTTTTTCCACTTCGAGGTGATATTCACATTTTTTGCCTGTGTTTTCTCTGTTCCACCAGTGCTATAAATGCTACTGTATCAAATAGGGATGCACCAAATACAAAATTCTGAACCAATAACAATATTTAAAATAACAATTTGGCTGAGAATTAATGCCTGTTTTTTCTGTTGTTTTGTTTTTGTGTATATTTAAAGACACAACAAGTTATTATGAGCTACAAAACCCAAAAAGCTGGCAGTTAGAAAGAAAATACTGAATTAAGAAGCATGCAGAATAAAAAACAGAATTGTTGGTGTAGAAGACATGCACCATAGTTTCAAAAGGTCTTGTGAATCTTTGGTCTAAACAGAGCTATAGGTTATTGACTCCCTTGATACAATACTACATAAAGCAAAGTCATGCAGGTGAAACTGATAGATTGATGTTTAAGGCAAAAATGATTCAGTTATTTCAGACATTTTCACACTTTGGTTAACATGTTTCTGTGCAGACTTATTATCTCAATCCCCTCAGGATTATGTAGTTCAGGTGTTAGTGTCATGTCCAATGTGTTATTTTGTTGTTAATGGATTGTTTTCTGATTTCCTACAGGTTCATCCTTCCATGTCTCGTCTCATTGTTGGTGACTCTGGAGTGAAGATTACTAGATTCTGATCAGGGATTGGTTGATCTGATTGACAGATACAGCACTCTACTCAATTATGTAATCTCTGTTGCCATGTATGCTTTGAGGGAAAGAGGGATCAGCATCTGAGAGACTTAAAATAGCCTGGATTGCAGAAACTGCTTTTCTGGGGTTTAATGAAAGGGATAACCCACCGAGCCACGCATCATTGGAGCACGACTGCAGGGATTAATAGTGAATTTGAAAATGGATGAAAAATGCGCCTCATTGCACAGCTGTTGGATTACACTCAGCATACCCTGAGAAGCATGAAAACTGCACAGCCTGGGATAAAAATAGGGAAGAACAATCGAATGTCGAAGGATTTTTTTGTGCAGATAGTGCATGTGTCGGATGTATACACAGTAGTATGCATGCAGAGAAGCACTACCTGATTTTTGCCTTACAGTGAGATGGAGAGAAATCAGAAAAATTTAAAGTTGTCCTTAAAAATAAAATGCTATAAGACACATTGAGATTCACTGGGCCAGTCCCATAGAAATCCTCCCCAACCTTCCATCTTCTACCTTATCTTAAATCCTTAATGTTTAGTGTCAAAACTTACGTCCCTCAAAGGAATGCCTTATCTGCTACTGGATGATGTATCTCTTGTGACTTTGCCCTTTCTGATTTACATAAGAAATTTAAATCTACTTAATCTCTATCCACCTATCAGAGTATCCGTCCACTTCATGAGAGAAAAGCTAAGCTTAAATGTTTAGACATATTGATAGAACCACTGTATTGTTATCTCTGAGCACGCTGTTCTCCGCTGCTAAGCATCAGTAGACAAGAATGTGGACATTAGTACACTTAAATGACCCTAGTGTTCTTGCAAATGATTTAATATACAGCAGCATCATGAGGCTTTTCAGAGTCATAGCAGTAATGGAACTGTTGAACGGTGACCATTACATTTGTGCATATCTGCCTGCATTTATTAATAAATTGATGCACGATTATGATGTCAGTGATATCAGACTTTAAAACATATTGGGCATAACAATGTCTGAACAAATCAAACTTCTTTGTTAGACTTAATTTCAAAGAAATCCATCAGATTCACATATTTTAACCCTCAGCACTCTTTGTGTTTACAGAATATCACTCTGTTAATAGCAGTCTTGGAGAGTAATCTGAGTATCATTACATACATCCGTTTATTTTGCACAATAACTGAAGTTAATGCAGTACAGAAAATCACAACACTAGATTAAGGAGAAGTTTTTAAATGAGTCTAAACAGAAACAGCTTTTATTTTCGAAAACCGTCTGGACACTAAAATTAATGGATCACAGCTCACCCTTGATATGAAAAATTAAAAAAAATTTAAACAAAGGACAGAATATTCTGGAGGTTTTTTTAAAATTATTTTTTAGAGGCTAAATAAGGCAAAAGTAATTCGATCATGAAAAACTTTCACTGTGAGAAAACATGAGTCACACTAAATGATGAACTTCTATTGATTTGGCATAAGGATAAAGATCTTTGAAAATGATGATGGTTGTTCCAGATTAAATTATGTGGCAGAATTCTACAGGATACCTTTTTTTTAAAATGAAAAACAAACCTGCTGATATTCTTTGTCAGGGCAATAGATGAATTATTAGCATGTGCATTGTATCAATCAATCAGGAAGATCATACGCAGACTCTGCTCGAGTTGTCATCATCATACTGTATGTGTTGATCATACCTGGACAAATCAATGCCTTTATATTACAAGCCTGTAACTTCTGGCTGTTGGTCATAAACTGTTCAATTCTGACCGCACGGGGTTGGAGTAAAATGCTTTTGCTCCACAGGCTGTCATTTTTTTTGTTTTGTTTTGTTTTTTGGCTTTTTAAAGCACACAATGCAGCTAGTCTACCACAATTACACTGTGCTTACACAGCTACCGAATGTGAGTTCATTTTGAGTCTAGGTTTGTAAACATTACCAAATAGAAGAATCAATATACACTTTGAATGGAGTTATTGCCAAAATGTTTACTTTTGATGTTAAGAGGCTAGTTTAAAGTTTACCTTCCTAAATATTTGGTGTCTATGGCCGTAGCTTGGACCATGGTGTTATAGACCAATTTATTATGACAATGTCAGGGTTTAACCCCTAAATTGATAATGCTATTAAGATGTTTGTAGTGGACTGCCTGTAAGTACATTGTAATTATTACTAAAACTATGAAAGATATACAATGTACAGTTAATAGTTATATATGGTTTTGAATAAATGTAACTCAATACATTTGTCCGGAGCAAATCTACTGTATTCTTGTCTTCTGTCACATCATTGTCTTAAATCACCAACCTGAATATTTTGTGTGATATGAACAGAGGGGTGTTAATTTATCAGATTATATTAGGTTGGTATCTTTTGTTGAATCTAATCAGCACATAGGTTGATGCTCATCTTAAACCTCTTTAATCACACTATGCTAATTCCACAAAGAACTTAAAAAAAAAAAAAAATGTTAAGCAATTTCACTACACGAATGAATGTCTCCTTCACAGTGTCATTTCTTAAATAAAAAAGTCTTGAAATGAATTGTGTAATAGATGTGCCATTTGATAAAGGCTTTGAAGTTTAACTTTTTGTGTAGAAGTAGTTATGGTAGAAGATATTTACTTATGGAAGTAAATATCTGACTGAGGCAGTGTTTGGTTATTAAAATGGGCAGTGAACTGTAAAAACAACAAACTTCTCTGAATATTATGTAAGTAGAAAAAATATTGTCTGTCAATTGGTTATCATATGAAAGGGTTTTATTCCTTTTCTGTGTATTTCCAACTAGATAAACTGGTTTTGTTTTTATACAGACACATTTATATAGAAGCTTTTTCATGTAGTTATAAATAGTAAATAGGATGTGTATAGTGTCTAAATCTAGATACACTGAAATAATTTGCTTTAATCAGCGCTGTTTACCATATAATTGTAGACTGTCATTATGTACTTTTTTTCTAAACTATATCTTTGCAGGTCCTTTTCAAGTATCGCTAAAGTATAAATTATATTCTGAAAAACAATTGACCGGAAGTACCGTACCCGCCTGTCAGACTCACTTCCTGTGTCGCCACCTTCTTTGTCTCCGGCCCAGTATTTCGACATAACGGGTTGCCTGTTTTTTTTCCTGTAATTTTGAGGATATATTTACACATATATCCTTAATTTTCTGATATTGAATGACAGTCGAATCTGAAATATTTATGCCTAAAAGTAAAGCGCCTAAAATGGATGACCTGGACTACAGTAAGTAGCTTCTGTCGCTAGCTAACTGATGCTAGTTGTATAGCTAGTGGCTCGGTATATTTGCTCAGGTGTGACACTTGGTTAATTTCGTTAAACATGTAAATGAAAACGATAAATACAACACAATTTGTATTTTTTTTCCAAGGGTATACTTATATGAGTATTGTAATTTTGCTATTATCAGCCGCAGTGGTGCATTATCTTATTGGTATGCCAACTAAATATTGATTCTTTCAGAGCCCGGAGCTATTTAAATGTGTAGCCTAACGTCGTTGGATACTTTTACTCTTTGACCCGCTACCAGCCCATAAAGCAGGGTTTTCAGATAACCTATGCCTTTCAAGGAATCTTGTAACCAATGCGTTAGTTTCTCTGGTGTAAAGTAAAAGTACAGATAATCCAGACGGTGGGAGTGGTTGGTAGTGTTGTAGAACAGCTGTTTGTTTTGCAGAGTAAATCAACTCTGAGTGGCTTTGGGTGTAGTCGAATAAACAGTGAACAAACTGCTACTTTTATGTCAAGATCCTGGCAGTTTTAACGCAGTCAGTCAGTATGAGTGTTTTGTATTTTGTCAGTTTGTAATTAGAACCTATACATCTTCGGGTGCTCCAAACAGATATAACAACCACTAGATAACAGCAGAGGAGTGGAAAATGAGGAGGAAAAAGATACAAACCAGAAATATTAATTAATAGAAATACTAGAAACGTGGCAAACACCACGTATCCAATAAAAGGATACGTGGTGGTCATCTCAGTGTGAGATGATAACAAACTACAGATGTGTATAAGCATAGGATATAAAAGTTGACAGCTCCATTGATAAGAGCAAACTGTCTCAAAAGAATAAGTTAAGATATGATAAATAATGCGAAATCGTAACATCTCATATCATCTGGTAAGCTATTAAAAGCTGTATTTTCTTTGGAGGAGAGTGCCTATCTTAATGGTTTGAAGTAGAAGGTACATGACACCATTATAAACAAGGAGGTTAATATAGATCAGGGGTCAGCAACCCTGGGCCTAGAGAGCCACTATCCTGCATGTTTTAGATGTTTCCTTCTTCCAGCACACCTGATGGTCGTTACCAGGCTTCTACAGAGCTTGATGATAGGCTTATCATTTGAATCAGGTGTGTTGGAAGAGGGATACATCTAAAACATGCAGGATAGTGGCTCTCTAGGACCAGGGTTGCTGACCCCTGATATAGATGAATTCATTTAAGCAGAATTTGCTGAGTGTATTGTATTTAGGTCTATGTATATATGGGTCTGTCAACTGCAAATGTGATTAAGGATGTATGATTTACTGTCTGTTCCCATGATTTAGTTCCCTCTGCTAAAAGAGGCCACTAATTAGTCTGAGGTACAGTTGAACTGTCATTTAGAATGTATTCATGTTATTTCATTCCACTACCTTTGATGTAAAATATTAGAAATATCTCAGCATGTAAATATATGACAATGGCTTTGTTATAGTTTATGATTGCGCACAGTTTTTATGTTTTCAGTAGAAAGCAGTTTCTATGGAAACAGTTAACAGCAAGGTCATGTGATTATCCATGTATTTAAGACACTGCTTAGGCACATACTTCATAAGTGCATATGCTATTTTTTCTGTTTCGCTGTTACTGTTTGTTCTCTTACTTGATCTTTCTGCCATTTTTCTGATTATTCAATTAATGACTTGGGCTGGACTATTTAAGAGCTGAAATGCACACACTCCATTGTTTTGACTTGTGGGTAATACTGTGTGTTGTCTGTGTCTGATCTATATGTGAACCATCACAGTTCAGTATGTGGGCAGTACGAATGCTCTAGTTCATTATATTACAGTAATAGATCAACAGTTGGTCAAACAGTTTTTAATAGACCTCATAAACCTATTGGCATAGTAAGCAGTAACTTCTGCTCTTGCCTTCCTTTCTAAAAGATGAACCATTGTCAATTTAAGGCACAATGGACTTCTCAAAATACCTTGATTTGAGAGTTTTTACCCCGCCCCCCAAAGGGGAGGCAAGGAGTATTGTTTTTGGTTTGGTTTGTCTCTTTGTTGCTTTAACACTTTAGCAGCAAAACTATTGGTTGAATTCATACCAAATTGGGTTTATAGATTGTGAGTGACCCAGAATAGATTTGATTGCATTTTGGAAAGTGTAGGTCAAACTTAAAATTTTTAATGAATTTTTAAGATTTTTTCGCCCATATACTTATACTAGCCAAAATTTGTTTATGCTGACATCAGGACATGCATCGACATGATGACATCAGCTAGATCGATGCCAAAATAAGCTACAATACATGCGAGGGGTGGGGTTTGTTGTTCCGGGCACCACTTGTTATGGCATTATTATGCCTTTGCTTGTTTGGACACTGTTGCTTTTTTTTTTTTTTTTTTTTTTTTTTTTTAAATCTGCAATAGATTCAGTAAAGGAGTCATTCTTCTTCTCTTCCCTTGTAGTCCCAGTGGACCTGAGCCCAGAGGAGCGCTCAGAGCTGGAGGACATCCGCAGGAGGAAGGGCGTCCTGCTGCAAGAGATCCAGAGGCTCAGAGAGGAATTAAGAGAGGCTATTTTAGAGGTGGAGGGACTGGAGACCAGCACAGAGGGCAGGTAAGAAGAACTGCATAGTCACACTCCTTTTTATAGTCAAAACTAGGACAGCTATGACATTTTTGCAATAAAGTGACTAACCAAAATTTGCTCTGATTCAAACAAACAGCAGATCAAAATCTGATGCTTTTTCAGTTTTGAAAGTGGAAATGCAGTGAACATTAACATACCTACAATTTAAGTATTAATGATTGATGTACTGGGAATATTGTACCTCTCTGTTAAAAGGGGCCATTGTTTGTGACCTTTGTTGATTCATATTCAAATACTGAGCTGCTGATAGTTGGTGACGTGTCGCATATGTTTTTGCAGTAAAACTCTACAGAAAAGTCGACATGTGGCAATGGGAAGAAAGAAGTTCAACATGGACCCTAAAAAGGTAAATGTTTGTTACAGGAAAAAAACAACAATATAAAGTAATATTCTATTTATATAGCACTTCACAATATAAAGAAAACAGTCATGGAAAGAAACATTTAAAACCTGTAAGCAAAATATATGACAAAACAAGTTCATCTTCAAAGGCAGAGCAATAAAAGTGAATGTTAAAACAAGACCTAAAAACAGAAACTGAGTAATACAGTTGTCATCTGTCTCACTGTATTGGCTTCAAGGTCACTGGCTTTTTCTCTCCCTGCAGGGCATTGTGTTTTTAGTGGAAAATGAGCTGCTCAGACACACACCAGAGGACATTGCTCAGTTTCTCTACAAAGGAGAAGGCCTCAACAAGACTGCTATTGGAGATTACCTTGGAGAAAGGTACTTACTCAGAATACCCGCTGTCTTCACTCTCATGATTGATTAGCTCTTTGTAACTGTGCCATCTCTGTTGCTGTACTGCAGGGATGATTTCAACATCAAAGTTCTTCAGGCTTTCGTTGACCTCCATGAGTTCACTGATCTCAACCTCGTGCAGGCCCTCAGGTAAACTGTCCGCTTGGCATGTTTTGTTGTTTTGTAACAAGAACAAAGTGCCCCTTGGCATCCTGGTATTCTCTTGTAAACAAACCGTGGTGCAATGGAAAGTCCCACTTTCTAAGTTAAAGAGCTGAGAAATGGCATCAGAGAGCAGTCATGGCTGTTATTTTATTGCTTTGTAAGTGGTTTGATTGCTTTGGCTGCTATGACTTGAACTAAACCTCGACCTGTTCTCTGCAGACAGTTCCTGTGGAGTTTCCGTTTGCCTGGTGAAGCTCAAAAGATTGACAGAATGATGGAGGCCTTTGCTCAGAGATACTGCCACTGCAACCCTGGCGTCTTCCAAAGCACCGGTAGACACACATGAAACCTTATCAAGAAGAAAAGAATGTAGCACCGAATAAGTAGTAGCATTTCGATTTTGTCAGATCCAATAGTATTTGGACAATGACAGTTTTCATCATGTTGACTCTATACTATGTCAGTTTATTTGAAAGGAAACAGATACTGTACAGAAGTGTAGAGTGTCTGCTTAACACAACTTAACAGTGCCTTCTTGTATTTTTCTCTGTCTGGATCTGTTTGCAGACACATGTTACGTGCTGTCATTTGCTATCATTATGCTGAACACCAGCCTTCATAACCCGAATGTGAGGGACAAACCTGGAGTGGACCGCTTCATTTCCATGAACCGAGGCATCAATGAGGGGGGAGACCTGCCAGAAGACCTGCTCAGAGTATGAGAAACTTCACTTCTTCCCTTTATCGATAGAATAGCCTGAGTGTTGTTTATTTTCAGCATGTAACAAATTGCAAAATGACACTTTATCTCCAGTTCTTTTAGTTTTAGCTGGTTCTTTTTCTATTTTAATGTATGCAGTTATTCCAAAGGTTGTATTATTTTTGCTGAATTGTCTTATTGTTTGCTTGATTTTATTCTTCTAATCAATTATATTAAAAAATGAATCAAAGCAATTTATCTAACCTTAGTATGTTTTTAGAGTTTAAAAATAGTTTGGGTGGAATTTTACTTTTAAAGCTTTGGATGTGTTTTTATTTGTGCCTATCTGCCTTTGGACTGAATATCTTTGGTCCTTGACAGGGCCATTTTTGGTGACTTAATTATGTCATTGTCAAATCTCTATCATTTCAGAATCTGTATGAAAGCATTAAAAATGAGCCCTTTAAAATCCCAGAGGATGATGGCAATGATCTGACGCACACCTTCTTCAACCCCGACAGAGAGGGGTGGCTGCTCAAACTTGGTGAGATGTTGCCAATGAAGCCTTTCTGTTTCTTGCGTAGTAGTTTTGTCTTGCTTTAACTCTGATTTTATACAATTCAATCCTTTTTAATGACTAATGATATAATGAGGATTTCCACTGAAAGAAGCAACACAGTTTGTCTACTTCTGGACTTTGTTCTCCTCTAAGGCTTTGTACTATGATGATCATGCCCTCCTGTCTTCGAGGGTTGCCGGTTCTTTGCCTCCACCTCAACTGCCAGTACACAGCGTTGTCGTTGCAATAGCATGATGTCCATTAAACACTCACTTTCTGTGTGATGGCAGTCTAAAAATCTGATTATGGTCTTTTGCATGGCGGGGCCTGTGATCTCCATGTCACTAATATGATCTCTTTTCCTCCCTTCTGTCACTGTCTTTCCTCTGTTTGTTTGTTGCCTCTTCATTCTTCTGGTCCCTTTGTCTCTGCTTCTCTCCTGCGATTTCCACCCTCTACTGCCGCTGCTTGTTTAACTCAGGAGGTATGTACTGCAGAGATGTAGAAAATTCACTTGTAAGAGCATAGATTGTAAAAATGTAAAGATTCATTACAAGCCTCTAAAGATCTGTGTTTTCATGCTTGTGCTCTTGTGTTTCAGGGGGACGGGTGAAAACTTGGAAAAGGCGATGGTTCATTCTCACAGACAACTGCCTTTATTACTTTGAATACACCACAGTAAGTCTTTGTCAGTGTTTAAATATTATAAATCTGTCAACCCTTGTGGTTGTTCATTAAAGCTTGTTATGTTCAACAGTTTGTTACATGATGTGTTATTAGCAGTAATTTGCAAACAAACCAATGGATATCTTTATAAAACCTGACAAGAAAAAACTGGTTTGGTCACTGCAAACACAAACAAAAAGAATGTTGTCTGACAGGTTGCATTAGATCACACATGAAAGAAAGAGTGCACTAACTTTAACCCTAACACACATTTCAAGAGGGCATCAGTCATTTTAATCACTTCTTAAATAATTATATTAGGTGTCATTGGTTTTTATTAGATATATGGTTGTGTAGTTGTTGTTCACAGTCATCATTTGATCACAGTTTACTCACTGGAAATCCATAGTCCACAAAAGATGGACCCAAAAATAAGGTGATATCAAGATTCTGTTTCTCCTTTATGTGTCTGATGTGTTTTTAATTTATTATACCCCCGCTTCCCTAGAGGGCATATGGATATAGATATACCAGGAATTCTGTCCTTCCATCTGAGATTTTTGTCTGCCTCATTTCTCTTTTACACACATTTTCTTTACGTGTGCCTTTCTCTCAGCTTTTTCTTTTTTTTTTCTTTTTTTTTTTTTTTTTTACAAATTTTTGAAAAGTTTTTTTTAAAAAAAGGTGGAAAGTTAAGACTCAAAATGAATCCTTGGGTAGGCAGGGTATCAGTGAGAAGGAGGGTCAAAGTGTTGTATGACCGGGTGGGGGTATTAATTAGCTCCACTTACTTTTTCACTTGATAAAACAAAAATACCTTTATGTCTCATCTCTATAATTATGATACTTGATTTATGTTTTAGCAAGTGTTACATTAACTTGACATCAGATCTAATGTTTTGTGTTTTTTTTCTTTTTTTTTTTACAGGACAAGGAACCACGGGGAATCATTCCCTTAGAAAACCTCAGCATCCGCGAAGTAGAAGATCCAAGGAAACCGGTATACTCTCATTTGTGCTGCACATGATTTAGATTTAGTCATTTTGGCTCTGGTTCACTTCAGTGCAGTTACTTCATTTATATTTATCTGAGGCTTTACCTTTTCTCCACACAGAACTGCTTTGAGCTGTACATTCCCAACAATCGTGGTCAGCTCATTAAGGCGTGTAAGACGGAGGCTGATGGGCGAGTAGTGGAAGGCAACCACATGGTGTATCGTATCTCCGCCCCCACACCTGAGGAGAAGGATGAATGGATCCACAGCATCAAGTACGTTAGAAACACAAGGATAATGGCACAGAGGTTCTGCGGTAGACCAGAGGATAATGGGCAAACAAACTGATTTTTGTTAAAGAAGCATTTTTTATTTACCAATCTGCACCTGTCTTAACCTTTATATTTTGATCATTTAGTCACTTCTGATGTTTATTTTTCACTTGTCTAGATCTGCTGTCAGCGTGGATCCCTTCTACGAAATGCTAGCAGCCAGGAAAAAACGTATATCATTGAAGAAGAAGGAGGAACAACCGTAAAAGATTCCCTCATTCATTCTTTCCCTGTCTTCCTTTTTTCTTCTCGCCTCTCCTTCCAACATGGGATGTGTATTTGTCCCTACCTCTTGCAGCCTTTCTTAAGTTTCATTTCCCCTCTTTACCTGTCCCTTAGCATTTCCTCTTCCTGACACGAGGACTCCTTGCTATCCTGTCCAGCAGATCTCTGCAGGCCACATTCAGAGTGTTGAACTTGTCTGCTATGGCCGCCTCTGATATCTCTCACTTCTGCTGTTATGAATAGCCTGACACACTACAACCAGAGCACACATCTG
This sequence comes from Sphaeramia orbicularis, assembly GCF_902148855.1. Taxonomy (NCBI): domain Eukaryota; kingdom Metazoa; phylum Chordata; class Actinopteri; order Kurtiformes; family Apogonidae; genus Sphaeramia; species Sphaeramia orbicularis. Next base: position 34,257,275 of record NC_043972.1, on the reverse strand, counting down.
TCCCATCTTTCACCACATGCCTCTTTTGTTCAGCATTTAGGTGACCCACGAAATGTGTCTTAACGTCATATTCACACTAATGTGGATAATTTCAAAACATAGTTTTCCTCCTTTGGCTTTTGATCCACTCATAGCTTCCCTCAGTGTCTAGTCTTGCAATAAGAAAATTGTCTCATTTACAATGCTGCAAGGCTTTTGTGCATCTTAATCCATTTCTAAGCATCTTGGCTTGCTATTGCACTTTCATCTCTGCTCTGTTAAATCCATAAAACGCTTAAACAGAAGGAAGTTGCTGGCTGGAACAGCTCGTGCATGCCTAATGGAAAAAGACAACATTGTAATTTTATGTTCTTTGAGGCTTTCACAATGATTAGAGTAAGATTAGAAAATGCTAGTGTGGACCAAAAGCCTCCCAAATGCATATCTTTGAGATTTATCTCCATTAGTGTGAAAATGGTCAGGGTAGCAAGCAGCCTCAGTTGTCTTTTTACACAATTAATGCTGCCTAAAATGAAGTAATTGCCTTTCTTAATTTTGCAGACCATAGATAAAATGTGAATTAAAGTACTAATGAATTAGTTTTTTTTAGTTAGTGTTGGTCAGAGACAGCTGACGAATGAGTCAAAGACAAAAACGAACAAAGTGGCAAATAACTTTAGATGACTGAGATGTACCTGTTGCTTCCTTTAGTCCTCTTAATGGCTTTAAATACACATTACTACTGTCAACACGTAGATACTGTGAGGAAAATGTCACTGTTCATCACTGATTTCACTTATATCACCAAGTTACTGTTGCTCTTACACTACGGCAAAACATTCTACTCAAGCAAAGACAAAGATAAACCTTTCATTCGTATAGCTGAAAGTTGAGGTGTAAGTGGCAATGTTTGTGTGTTTTTAAACATGTTTGAGAAACATCAGTGTAGAAGACCACCTCTGAAGGCTTGTTAAAGGTTTTTTTTAACACTAAACTGAGCAATGACCGTCTTGTCTTCTCAGACGTAATGTTGGCATGACAACGTGAACACCGAAATCCATCTTTCTCTTCAATAACCGTCAGAGCCGAACTGTCCACATAGTGAGTTCAAGAAATCACAAAGGCAGCTCATTACAATGTATACTTTTTGTAAATAGATGTTAGCATATTTGTTTATGATACACATAGAAATGATTTAATTTATTCTTTATCTTTTGTTACGTCTGATTTTTGTACGAGCTACTGTAGGACTGCATGTTGATAAACTGAGGCATCAGTCGCTAGTGCACTGATTTGAGAAGTGTTAGTGTTCCCTGTTGACTTGAGGATTTTACAGTTAATTTGAAAGTGGATGCAAATTTAGTTCTGCTAATAGATTATTATTACTTCAAATATTGGAGAGATATTTTGTAGTATGATTTCCCCCTAAATGCCCTCATGATTGACTAAATCAGACCCCGAAAAGCACAAACGGAGTTAAACTTATGTCCAGTCTGTGCTTCCTCAGCCCAAAAGGTGTGAGGAAGCTGTTCACAACTTGAAATGATATATCCTCATCATACCACAGAACATAAGCTGAATGATTTCAATGTTTTAAAAATGAAGAAACCACAAACAAGGAACACTAATAAACCTTACTATTACCAGATATAATGAATCAGTAAACATTTTAGATTTGTGTCCAGTGATAGATTTCCAGACATCCAGCTCATCAAACTCCTGCAGTTTGTTGAACCGGCATTTTTAGAAGGTAGGAAAAAATAGCAGCGCTACAATAATTGTCTACTGCACTTTATCAATTATGGCATTTTTGGAGAAATGCTGTTACTTTGACTGACAATACTCTGCTCTGTAGCACCCTCTGTTGGTGATCACACACACTGCAATATACTGAAGTATGAATCATGAACTGTGTAGAAATATAACGCCATTGCCTGGTCAGTTCCAGCTGCAGCAGCAGCTGTTGGGTGTTCTGACCAACATGTACTGTATTTGTTGAACTTAAAGATCGTGTTGCATGAAGCTGAATGGGGTCTTTTCTCTGTGATCGAAACACATAGACCTTGTTTTAAAGACACACCAAGCGATTGATCTTTCAATTATGGACCTAAGATTTTGCCTTTTCTTCTCCCACTTCTTTAAACTGACACAGGCCAAAGTTAATATTTCTGCTGGCCTTCAATTTCTGGGTGTTTGTGATGTGCGAAGTTGCCAAAAAACTGTCGGTACAACAAGTGTTTCCATTTAACGCAAGTATGAACACTGAAATGATCTGAATCTGGGCCTCTGTTTCTGATTGTCTGACCCCAGGACCACCTCTATCAGAAATGTGTTTATTTTGTATTTATTTATTTTTACTTACTGTGAGGTGAAGATGGATAGATCATCTGTAAATGTAGCAAAAGGAAAACCATGATACATTGGTGCCAGTAAACTACTGTGTAACAATAAAGGGTAAACAGATGATGCCAGTGTGTTTTATTCTTTTTTTTTTATCATTTTGTCCTCCTTTGCTATATTTGTATTCATTTTAATTCACTTTATGTGTCTGACTAGGACTACCAATACTGAGTGATGTGTTTACCTGCAACAGGTATGAATAGAAACTTTAAAATAATGAAGCCCTGACATGAATCTTAAAAGTTTATTTACATCATCATTCATTTCAAAAACACAATGTCAACTTTGTAAACTGGCTAAAATGGTCTATATACAGCACAGAAATATACAGTCAAGGCCAGAGCATTTTAGACATTTAATAAAGCCACAGTGAATAGACTATTACACAAAAGACCTGACTTAAAAAAAAACAAGACTAATATATTTTTAAGTAGTTAAAGTGAACTAACCTCTATTTTTTGCAAATACAAAATTATTCTATATAAAATCTGTAATACCATTTGACTCTTAATTCAGGCTTTTCAATATTTTTTCCAGAATAAAACGATCTATAATTTATTAAAATTACAAAAATGTACCGACATAATCCTACAGTTTCTTTGGTAAATTAGCTGTATTTTGGTGGAAACCTTTTTTTAAAAAGAGTATCCAGAGTACAAAATTCCTTGTCAGGACATTTCTATGAGTATCATCCTAACAACTAACAAACAGTCACAACGGAAACCCAAACAAGGTTTAGTCTTATGAACAACATGACAATATGTCACATACAGCACAGCCTGTTTAAAATCAAACACTAATAAAGGCCTTTCACTAAGGACCAGGACCACTAAATCTACACAATATCTGTACATACAGATTTGTTAGCATATTTGCTTTTTATTATGTTATTTAATTTTTTTTTAGAAAAATTAAAGGAAGGCATTAATTTGGAGTTTGTAGTAGTTGTTGCCACTGAATCATTCAATCATCGAGTTATATTTAACCTCCTTCAGTGTCTGTAATACTGTCATACACTGTCAGTTTTCTCAACATATTCCAGTATGTTCTTCGAGTTCTTCAGTGCCATTACAGCCTTTAGTGACAGGGGTCAAAAGGGTATCTGGTGACGCCTCCATGGAAGTCCACCTCAGCCTCAGACCAGGAGATAACGTCCCCTCTGAGGTGGCTGCCACACGACGCCAGGCTGTAGATGTCACTGGAGCTCAGGACATGGGACCACATGTGCAGGTCTGCCATCTCACCCACAAATGACTGAGCAGCCTCGAAACGGCCTCCCATTGTGTCCTGAAGATGAGACAAGAGCAACGTTATCACTGATAAGTTAAAATGGTGAAAAACTAGAACAAAGCTAAAAATGTATGACACGAGACAAAGTAGACTGATGTAAATATATGAGTTTGTCAACTTTCATCACCTGATCTGGTCTTATCACAGATATGTATGTGTATGTTTCCTGAAAACTTTTTTACTCAGTTTATATGTGTGCTAATTCTGGTGTTTTTATTTATAGCTGTACATAATAAATGTCACACTCATACAATGACATTTGTTAAAATGTAAAATGTCCTGCCTACATTACATTTTTACTCCGTATGTAAAAATGCACAGTAGTGGAACGAAGTATTCAGACCCCCTTAACATTTTACACAATCTCAAATATTATCAAATCTTTGTGGACAAATGTTTTCTTGTGTTTCAGAAGGTGTGGCTGCATCAGACAGACACAATGAAATGCAAATTATTATTTTTTCTTCAAAACTAAATTCTTGACAGATTCAACATGTCATGCCCTGGATGTGTTTTATTATCTTGCTGAAACATTCAGTTTTGACGTGGATGGATCAGGGCATATGCAGAACCATGTACATAATAACATAACATAATAGCGTCAATACCTCAAATAAGGATATATATTTAATATATCCTCAGTGTTCAGCTAGGGTAAACAGTGCAATATATTTATCTCTACTGTTTGTTGGTTGTCTTGTTTGTTTTTCTTACGGTATATATTTATATATTTTCTTTTTTTTTCTTTTTTCTATCTGTCTTCCATACTTGTACTCTGCACCACAAGAGAGTTGTCTTCTAAATTTTCATTGTACATGTGTATAATGACAATAAAAGCATTCTATTCTATTATTCTATTTCTATGTGGGTTTGGAGAACAGAACAATACATGGCAGAGTTCAATGACTTAAGATTGATTCTTAATCCAAAATTTCACAAATGCATGAGGTGTCCAAAAACTTTTTTTAAACCATTGTACGAATATTTACAGTGGATGCATGCGGGTATAGGGTATTTTTAACTCCTTGATATTGACAATGTCCACTCTAGTCAAATGAAATATGTAAATTGTGCAGATGCATTGCATTTATCTGCTTTCATCTTTTCAGTGTAAATTCTCACTGATGTATGTCTTAGATGCCAGTGTTTTATCTGCACCTTCAAACATAATAGTGATGTACCTGTTCCTGTCCTAGGATGAAAACTCCTCCAGGTTTGATGGGGTGCCAGGGGGACAGGTTTATCCCAGACCCCCTCTGGACCCCGTCCTGGTAGGCCTCCCACTGCCCGTCCCGTGTGGTCCAGGTCACACACACATGATGCCACTTCCCATCATTCAGAGACAGGGGCAGAGACACCGCCTACAGAGGGAATGCCAAGGTTATTATTATCCATTTATAGAAACACATCCTGGGCTGATACAATGAACGTGTCAAAAAACAAATGTAAGGTCATTATTCAACTTAGACACTAGGGGGCAGCAGAAACAAGCTAAGGACAGCTAAGCTAAACTAACTGATTTGTTTGCAGGTAAGGGGGAAGTTTACAGTGTTTAAATGTTTACATTCAGTTCTTTTAGATAAATATTGGCATTATTGTCGAGTTGTATTTTTGTCATTTGGCAATAACTTTTTTTTTTAACACTGTTTTGGGGCTTTTACAGATGTGGAGAGGATTTTTTTCCTGAGCTAAAAAAGTTGATTGTTGCTAGCTTGTCTTTTATCAGTCTGGTGCTGAGCAGATAAAAAACAGCGGACAAAATTAAAGCGGTCCAAAAAAAGAGGACAAAAATAGTAACTTATATATATATATATATATATATATATATATATATATATATATATATATATATATATATATATATATATATATGAGTTGCTCTACAGGCTGCTTCTTTGTGAATTCGTGCTCCTGTCCAGTTGAAGTCAGGTTTCCCACAGCGCTCCTCTCTGTGCCGTGTCGGGTTAAGCTAGCTGTAGCTCAGGTTAAGTGTCAGATAAAACTGGTTGAGGTTAAATAGTTAAGCGTATCAGCTGGTTAGGGTTAAGGATGAGGACTGCTAAAGTGAACACAGAGAAGCACAAGGGAAAAATACATTTAGGTACTTGTGAATAGCCCTTTTGTATCAATATAATTTTGACAGCTTGTTCCCTCTCAGAAACTGTTTCTGATAGGTATTGTGCAAAAGAAACCCTATTTTTTTTTTTTTTTTTTTTTTAATTCAGAGTAGTAATTAGTAGTCTAGTTAAGTGGGCCTCTTACAGTTAAAGAAATATTATTTTTTATTGCAGATGAGACATATGCAACCCTCAAAAACCTAAGGCATCTACTTATCTAAAATGTTTAATAACTATTGATCTATTAATCCTATCACAACACAATAATATAATTCAGGTAAAATGCAGTTTCTCAGCGTTTTACAGCCATCAAAGACTCAGTAGTGAATGTGGAAACACCATCTTTCGCACCATCGATTTCTCAATAAAACCCATGTAGTTTGGCAGTGGTTGAAGACATTTGTTTTTCTGTTCAGTTAATGGTGTATTTTGCTTAAAAAGTAACTTTTTCTTTGTTTTCTTTTTTTTGATATGATGACCTTTGAATTTACTCTGAGTTTTCATGTACATCTACGTGATAAGTAAATCAAATATAGTAAAATGCCTGATTGTCACTGGAAAACATGCAGAATGCAGGGCATAATATCATATTAGATGGTGAGATATCTAGAAAAAGTGGAATGTAGAGAAAAAATTATTTTGAAGTCACCACAAAAATGGTCCTAGGTCTTTAAATGTTTAGCAACAACTAGCTGGAGCCCATTTAGGTGCTTAAGTTGCTGGAAATGTATCCTGGGACAAGTAATTGGAACAGAGTGGTTAATGCTACTACTAAAACATGTGTTTTGCCTGGTTTTATAAGCAAAAAATGTCTGCTGTGAAAATGTCAATTAAAGAAAGTACTGTGACCCTGTGAGAGGGACCTTGGTTTAACTTCCACCCATTGTTCATATTATTATGTCTTACCTTGTCATCAATAAGGAGCTCTATAGGATTGTTCCCCCACTCAATGAGCACTAACTCATTGGCCTGTCCTGGTGCAGAGTAAGAAAATGGAGTCCCCAGAGCCTGCCCTGTGCCGGATTTCATCCACATGCATAGGGTCAGAGCGAAGATCTCCTGAAGCAGAGTCCTCTTAAATCGTCCATACATGTAGTTGGTCCTCATGGGGAAGCTTATCTGGAAGGCATCAGGACTCGAGTTTTGCTTCTTGCCAGAACCTTTTAAAGAAAAATATCATCATTTAGCAGGTATTCCTGACTGCCGATTGAAACCGCATGTGTTGTTTTCAAGTTTCTTGTTAAACATTTTTCATCTTATTAGGTTTGCTGAGGTATTGAAGATCAAAAGACTGATATAATAGACCCAGAACAATGACTTAATGATCATCCAGTTTATCCAACACTGAAATGAATACATAATTTGCAAATCAAACCTGTTTTCACAAGAATATGAGAAGGAAAACATATATAATATAACATAATCATAAAAAAGAAAAAAGGAAAGAAAGAAAAGTGCACACCATTAATGGGTTAATTAAAGAACCAAACAGAATAATGGGTCTTTATTTGATGTGGTCATATTTTAGTGTGCTCTATTGAAAGATTATTATGTTGGTAAGACTAAACCTTGCTTGGATTCTATGGCAAAATGACTCAGTTTATCAACAGTCATGGACATTCATAGAAAAGCAATTTTCTAACTTGGAGAAATACTAAGAAGCTTGTTAGTATTATACATCTGTGTCAACTAAAAAGACATGATTAACATTAAAGTTTAATTAATATTTATCTTATTAGAATCAGATGTTTTGTTTTTGATAGATTCATGGTAGTTTCTAAAAGGTAATGCTAATTTACAAACGAAATGTGCAATGAGAAAAACTCAAACTGCGTGATTTCCAGCTGTATCAGCATCCTTCACACTTCTTTTTGTTCTTTGTAGACGATGCTTTTAGGAGCCTGTATAACAGATAATGAACGTATTTCAGCGATGTTGTACCTGCAAGATGCAGCTGGTTGAGAATCGTTTCCAGTTTATTTGAGTTGAAACCCGTCCGAGGCCCTGGGGTTCGGTATCCAGGGTGTGGAACGTAACTGTGACTGTCTGCTTCATTACTGTGGTGGTCATCATGGTGGGCGTCATCGTGGTCATTATGGTCATCGTGGTCATTATGGTCATCATGGTCATTATGGTCATGGTCGCCATCTGTATCATGATGGTCATCGTTGTGGCTATCATTGTGATGGTCTGTGTGGTTTCCACTGTCACTGTGACTGTCGTGATGTTCATCATCGTGGTCATCCTTATGGTCATCATGATGATCATTGTGATGATCTCCATCGTCATGGTGATTGCTGTCGTCATGGTGATGGTCTGGACTGCTGAGGGCGGCTGTACTGTGGTGCAGCTGCTCCTCCAGAGTGTTGATCTTCCTCTGCAGGAGCTCCTTCAGAGAGCTGGAGTAGGCAATGGACGTGTTTCTCTTCTGATGAGAGAGAGTGTGGATAAAGGCATCAGATCTGCTGTGGTTCAAACTGCTGCTCTTTTAACTAGAAGCCTCAAGAGGATTAATGCATTGTTTGTTCTTCTTTGACTTTTTTACACTATCATTATTAGTGCTGTTTAGCATATAGTAATCTTAGCAGTGTACTAGTCTTGCACCTTTAGTTGAATTTTGAGTCCTATTTGATCTTATTCTCTCACATTCAATGTGTCTCTGCATTTGTTTCTGTTTCACTTCCTTCCAGGTAGTTCTTTGTCTTAGTGCGTGTCCTGATTACCAGTCTGTCAAAGGAGATCACGATAATTACTGCTGATCTCAGACCCTCCAACGGCCCCACACACACACATACAGACCATGATATCTGTCTATGATCATGATCAAATACAGGCAGCAGAAACTGAGATAAAGTTCAGAAATACTTAAACAATGAGAAAGTAGTAGGCTGTAAAACCACTGAATTTTCAAGAAATTGCCTCTAAATTTGATAACAGGACATATTCTACAATTCAAAGCAGAACCTCAAAGTAGCTTTGAGGTAGGACAACAAATTAATCAAAAATGGTCTCTGCACATCGGTCTGTTTACCTGATGAGACTGTGACGTAGTTCTTTGAGCCTGTTGCTGTTCAGATGTCCCCGAGTGGGCACACCCAGGGATATCTGCTAATGTAGTGAGTGGGTTTATCTAATTAAGTAATTTGTCTCTCTGTTTAGTACATAGCGGACATACTACTTTAGGACTTAATTGTTTGTTCATTAATGCTATGATGATAGCGTTGCTGCATGTAAATGAAGAAAAGCCATTTATGAGTATGACACGTGGAAAGTATTTTTTTATTTTAACGAAACAACAAACAATAGATTCCATTAAAAGATCACAGAGGATTGTTAGATCAATGTCAGCATTAATGTTTTGGCTAAGGTAGTCAATCATTTTTTAAGTCTTACGCATAAATTGCTAGTTTTTCACACTGTTATGAGTTTTTACAGTCTTAATTCTAAATGCTTTAGTTGTGTGGTTCCTCTTCTACTAATTAATCCAGAAAATACTGCAAATGCCAGCTTCACTTTTTAGCATGTCTTATGCATTGATACTTGAGATTGTCAAATATTTTCAGTTTATCATATACATTATACTTTAACTGGAAGATGACAAAGTTTGTTGGCCTTGCTGCTCACCTGCAGGTTCTCCAGTCGCTCCTTCAGCGCCTGCAGCATCCTCTCCATCTGCTCTGGTGATGATGTTATGTCCCCTGGTGTCACATGTTTATCCTTCCCCTGGTTGTTGCTGCTTTGCCCTCCATCAGATCGGTGCCCTCCTGTAGAGGGGTAGTGCGATGAGTCCGGTATGAGGTTGCTGTTTCCATGGTGACCCTGATGGTTGCTATAGTGCCCATTATCACCGTATGTATGATGACTGCCCACTCCTGAGTGATGGGAGTGCGAGTCAGTGCCGTGGTGGTCATCATGCGGTGCCGCCCCTCGTCCAAAGCCCTCGCACAGTGTGAGCTTGGCTGTGAGCTCTCTGATGGTCTCCCTCTGGTCCAGGATGGTCTCTTTCTGTTGGACGAGGCTCTCCCTGAGGTTCAGGATGGTGGCTTTGGCCTCTTCGCTCACCCCCCACCAGCCAGCAGGGGGTGCACTTTGATACCCTGGTCCACTGGGCCCTGTTGCCCCTTTGCTTGGCCCTGCTGCCCTTACATTTGGCCCAGCAGTTGGGACGCAGGCAGGGTCTGCGTCCACTGGAATCGGGGTGCACACAAAGCGTGGGTGTGCTCCATAGTCAAAGTCAGAGCCTGACTTAGCAGATACAGTGCAAATGAGGAAAAAGAGTGAATAAAGCACAGTGGAAACAGGAAAAGTGAACAGGTGTAAAGATGGAGAGTTCGTCATGATCTTCATCCACACGGAGCAAATACAACTAAAGAGCTTGGCTTCACTTCAGAATGTGTAATCCCAGTTGAAGTAAAGACTGTGACAACTGCCTTGTTGGAGCAAGATAGCAAACAAGATCTCCATCCATAAGTAATTTGCACATCTGTTGTTGTTAAGCTTTTATCTTCTTTGTCCTCTCTCTGAACCTGTAAAACAAAGCATCAGAAATGAGACAGTGGTCTTTTAGTGATTGTAGAAGCTGTAGTTACAGATAATATAAGCACCTACATAATACTTTCTAGTTTTTTGACAGTGAGAGACTTTTCCTGATAATAAGGCTATAGGTTTTGTCTCAGTTTTTTTAGTGTTTGTCTGCAGGTAAACAGACAAGATGTGTCTTTTTGCTACTGTGTTAGAGTAAACAAGAAGAATGTGTCTGTGAATTATATATAAGCAGGAAGTAGAGGCTCGTCAGTTCTCTGTGGGATGTGGTGGGGGATGAGCGCCTCAGTGCGATGTCCTTGTCCCCAGTTACCTGCAGTTAGTCTGTCTGACTACTATCCATATGCACCATTAGGATGTGCCCAAACAAGTGGAGACCGACCAGACGAAGATTACTCCAAATCAGAAGTGTAATGTCCTGACAGGACCAGGTTACAACATTTCACTGTGACTCTGACCTTTTGGAAGCTGAAAAATCAGGCCACAGCAACCCATACCATCATTTATTTTGATTCAGCAGTTCAGTATTCGAAATGAGTTAGATTAACAGATTAACTGTATTAGTCCCAAGGGTAAATTCATATGTTCATCAGCTCAAGAAAAGAAAGAAAACTTTAATTAAAGCTAGTAACCAGTGATTTATTTACAGCATATCCACTCTATCTGGACATAGAGGAGAACTGGGATACTCTAAAGTACATCAACACCAATGCTGAAAAAGCTTATATGAAATTGCAAATTATTAGGAAATAATATTTTTTAAATGTTTATTTTTGTGTTTAAAATCCTCATATTGTGTCGTAATATTCCATATGTTTTTATCATGAAGGGAAGCTGACCTCTGTAAGCGCTCGAATGTGTCCCTCATTATACGGGGTCGGCATTTTGCAGATAAACCTCACTGACCACCTGTTGTTTGTGATGACATCCTCTTCATGTTTATGTGTGAATTGGTAGTTCATATACAATTCTCTGTAATGAATAAATAATGAAATTGGAAGAAAATATAGCATATATTGCATAAAAATAGGCAGTCTACTGGATGAAAATGATTTTTGGCGTAATTGTGTTTTTTCTTTTTATAAAATTAGCTATAGAATGAATGGATAATTTTAATTAAATCTAATTGTACAGTTTTTGGAATTAATTCAGTCAACCTTTGTAGCAAACGTGCCGTGTGTCTGAGTGTGTGATTCGTGCAGGGCTTTGAGCCGAAACAGATGGTCGAGGTACAAAACCGTGTCACACCCAATCACCACTGTTCAGTCTTAAGTTTATTACCACCTACAGGTCACCCAATTAACCTAATTGCAAACAGTTGTTGCGTGAACTTAGCCAGAGATAAGTGCCCTTCCTCAGCCTCACACACTTCTCTACGTGTGTGTGTGTGTGTGTGTGTGTGTGTGTGTGTGTTGTTAATCCAAGAGTCCTCATGAACACAGGGGTCGTGCACCATCCTCACACCATATGGCTGAGGAGAATATTTAAGTAGTGCGATTAGTCCCAAATTAAAAGCTGATAACTGCATTCAGAGCTGTGATTAAAAAACAGATGACTCTCACAAAATGAAGCACTCTCCAATTGTAAACAAACATGTCAGATTCTGTTAAACAATCAATAGATTCCATTAAAAGATACCATGAGATTTCAAGATCAGTATCAACATTATTGTTTTTCTCATGTACTTGTCCTTTGCAGATAGTTTTACCCCATGTGTCAATAGTAGCTGAAATCTTTTACATGCATTTCTTCACATACTCTTTCTTACATCTCTAAGCTTGGTTTGATTTTGTGAACATGCTGCCTTTTCTACAATCAACAAATGAAGCAGACACGAGGCAGGTGTTAAGGCTGCTTTTTAACTAAAATATAGCAGTGAAATTTACATGTACTGCAGTAGCTGGACTTCAACACCTCCACCATCAATACATCTCAAAATAGTGACATGGTTAAAGTTAATATACATTATTTTTCTTGTTTGTATGTTTGTAGTCTCTCATAACCAGACATCAATGTGTTTTCTTTAGAATAAACATTTTAGAGAGGCCTTTGAGAAAATTTTGATGCTGAATGCATTCATGCTTTAAAGTAAGTACTATGTTCTATTTTATATTTGTTTTATGTTCTAGTAAGATCTGGTTTTATCCATTAAACATTCTGAAACCTAAAGATATTTAATTAACTGTCACATTTGAACAAAAAAAACGCACATACCTACTGTAATGACAAAAACATTTACAAAATAGTATATTTTATTCAATAACTAATCAGTTAATCAATGCAGTACAAAAATAAATTAAAATGCAAATGTCACAGATATTTAAGAATAAAGTGAAACGACCATAACAGTGGGTCCTTACCTCTCAGTACAGCGTCTCTGTTGTTGCTGTGGACATGTAAGGAGTTTGTCCAACTCACGTTCTGATGAGATTGAGAGATTTACTCCAGAGGACTCAACTCTTTGAAATCCCTTCTTCATTGTCTTTGCTACTCTTATCTCTCCTCCCATACTTCCGCCTTTTTTTTTTTTTGTCTCAGAAGACACACCTCGTTTCCTGTGAGGCCATCTTTACATACGTCTTGACGTCTTCCTCACTTATCTATTATGTTTATTTTTATCGTTGCCAGTCTGTTTTGCAGATTTTACAGACAAGACCCTTGGTAATATCACCCATCTTTAACTCATAAAGACCCAGACATCAACCGGTGACCAAAACCATCTGTATACATCGAAATAATTGGTGTAAAATACAGTTTGTCATCTTTTCATGGTCATCAGATGCTACTGAACATGGAAAAACTGTCATCTTCTACAACACTGATTCACCAGTAAAACCCATGAAGTTTCATAAACGACAGTGGATGGAGACACTTGGTTTATGTTTAGTTATTGATATATTTGCTGAAAAGGTCACTTTTTCTTCAGTTTTCTCTGTTTTGATTCAATAACCTTTGTATTTACTCTGAGTTCTCATGAGCATATGAATTAAGTATAGGAAATATAATGTAGGAAAATACATGATTTACAGTGAAAATTGCAAAATACAGAGGATAATATAATAATAAATGGTGATAAATCACTTAAGAAAGGGTAAATGGAGAGAAAAATTCATCTGTGAACTAACATAAAATTAGCACTGGGTCTTTTATGGGTTAACACGTTACCCAAACATTTTATATCTTGCTTTTCAAGTATTTTTAGTCAGTGTCATTTACTTGTGATTGACTTAAAACCTCTCTTCCTGCAGACACTGGCCCCAGGTCCAGTCGACGTCATGCAGCTCACCTAGATCTTCACAGGGGAGTAATTGGCTTGATTAATGCATCGTCTCTTCCAGTCTGACTGACTGCCAGAGAGGCTGTGGCAGGATGGCAGATGGCTGCTTTAAGGTCAAAGACAATCACACAACACAAACACAGTGGAACACCATGTTGATTACAGGGCAGATAATTATACTGACATTAACATTACTTTGATAACATTAGACACACTGGCATATGTTGGACACTTACACTGTTCTTTTTCTGGCCTCTTTATCTGTTCAGGAGCCACAACTGAAAAGTTTATTGAAAGGTTAGGTTAAAAAGTCCATGAATTATATGTAGACAAAATGCATAATACCTGTTGTTTACTTGTACTGTACAGAAAACTGAATTTCATTGTACAAAACTAACATGTCCATCCCAAAAAGACTCTCAAGACATCATTTAGACAAATAATCCAGAACCAGTGCATACTAAATTACAATACACAAATAAACAACCATTCTAAAGTTATTATGTATTTTCAACAGAGATTTAATGAAGTTTTGGAAAATTTTAGTTAATTCTTAATTCATGTAATCTGTCCAGTCCTCATGGATGTTTTAAATCTGCAAATTCAAGGGTCGGAGGAAAGATTCATGTTCTCTGATACAAAACCAAAGATGTTTGACAAGTTTGCTGTGACGTGTAACACAAATGTAGGCCTTAACCCTTCGTAGTGTTGTGAGGTTAGATATAGACATGAAGGTAAGCTGATTTTTTACTTCTGTTTTTGCCTTTGAGTAACATATTAATAGGTTTTAGGTATATGCACGGTATTTGACTGGTTAATGAAAGACGCGCCCATCCAATCCACTATTTTGAACAAATGGCTGATTTATGGTATTAGTAGAAATTAAGTGCTTTCAAAACTGTTGTCCTCATTTTCCTGTTTAGAGGAATCTCTGTCCTCATGAACTTTTTCCAGTAAGAGGTTTCTGTGTCATGCATCCAGAGTGTGTGTTTTGACACCTAAGTACAGAAGTATGTTTTAACTACTTTTTTCTAAACTAGCCAGGTAATATCTCATTGTGTTCATGCTGCGTGATCAATTATTGTTACACATAGATTCAGCTTCCTCAAAAACATTGGGAAGTTCTGCAGCCAAAGAAGAATTATGTGTGAATAAAAACATTTTATTGACCCCATTTTCCAGTGTATTAAGGAAATGTTTCCACAGTCTCATCACTTCACATTTTCTCATAATTGATTCATTTGGTATTTTCACCTGAATAGTGCATTATCAGACAATAGTGAATATTCTAGATTATTTGTGCAAGGGCAAACTTTGATATTGTGTCTCCAGGGATGGTCAATCATCTCAGACACTATGTGATACATCTGGACAAGAACCAAGGAACAAATCTGAACTGAAGATCAGCCAGAGGGTCTAAACCATAGTTCTAAACTACAAAATACTCTTTCAAAGACAGAATAACTGTGTTGAAACATGTCGATGGGTGGACAGATGACAGAGACCTGGATGGTTTGTTGTTATACTTTAATAGGTCAGTGTGCGCTGAGTTCTCCTGTCTGTCAATCTCCTTATCTTGGTGTGAATTAGGACCCAAGGAAGCGATCCAAGACAAACAGCTTTACAGCTCATGTCTAAGGACACGAGACTACAGATGCTCTAGTGTTCTGTCTGGTACTGAATCATGTGATCCAGACCCCACAGAGGATGAGAGCACACTGGGCTGCCATGGCTGAAAAACTGAATGGTAAATAAAGAGAGGTTACGTCTGAGAAATAGATGGAGGCTCCGGGAGAAAGGACACTGTGTTATGGCTTTTGATTTGGGTTTGTCTTTATCTTTGTCCATTTACACATGAAATTTAGCACGATGAATTTGATTATATTGAGAATTGCTTTGCTGCAGCGATGAGGTAAGACATTAAAGACAGTATGTGTTTGTCATTATGAGGGGATACTGTCTGTCTGTTGTGACGTGTTGGCTGTCAGACTACACTGTAACAGAGTGGGAGTCTGCACTTGTTGCACACTGGCTGCTTCAGCTCACGTGGAAAAAAGCAGCAAAAGTCATGTCCTTCTGTCGCCATCATCTGGAGAACAGCTGTCATTGCAACAGAGCCTTAGACACCTGACTGTTCAGGCAGTGTCCACCACAAGAACATCTTTATTTCCCTGAAGACATCAGCATTAATTATGGAATGTGGTAAAGTTATATTCAGTTTTTGATATAACACATTTGTAATATGCAGCTATGTAATAATATATTTGTTGCAGGGAAGCTTTAGGGAAATAGGTAGCATGATGATATCTTGGAAAAACTCCATAAAACATTACATTAAATCTCTGGATATAAATATCTAACAGTGGCATTAGAAATTAATAAACCATTGTATTTGGAAATCCTCAGAGTTTTCTTTTTCAAATACTTTTTTTTTTTAAATTGTAGCCTGTTACTTAACCTACAACAAATTAGTATTTACTGTTTGTCATAAATCAGCACAGACACTCCAATACACATATACAAATCTATTTAAAATATCTCTATTACATATAATCTAGATAAATAGTTATAAGTATTTTCTTTAGTAAATTATGCTTTCAGTTATAACTCAGTATCCATTTATTTTTAATGTGATTGTCCAAAACTGGGGATTCTGGATATTATTATGTACAGTCATGGCCAAAGGTTTAGGCAGTGACACAATTGACTCTGCATATGTGATTTATTTGCCAAAACAAGTCTTTGAAACTTTTAAGAACTTAAACATAATCAAATTCATATACTTTTTCTTCAGTCTACTTCAGAAACATGCAAAAACAAAATTTAGCCACAATTGAACAGGTCATAGATTGAATAAAAAATTGCCTGTCACAAACAGATTTTATATTTTCCCTCTTTTTTATGTGTCTTATATTTCTTGTATTTATTTGTTTTGTATTTAGAGTTATGGCCACCTGTGTTGACTTTATCTGATTAAAAAAATATTACTAGGAGCTTTCTCTAAAACCTTTTCAAATGCAGTGCTTGACTAAATGTAGAAGTTACAGCCCATTCTTGTATACAGCTGAACTTAAACTCTTGGTATAGTTTCTCTCAGCCTCTGTATTATGTCTTATATCAGCCTTTATCTTTGCAGCCGTTTGTTTGAAAGGCCTGTGTCCATCCAGGGCCTCCTCCTCCTCCTCCTCCTCCTCTTCCTCTGTTCCCCCTCTGAGAAAAAGGGGAGCAGGAATGTGTGATGGGCCGGCTGTATGTAGGCCAGTGATATGGCTGCCTGTGCCGCTCTGTCTTTGGCTTAAAAAGTTCAAGTCATTATTCTCCTCCTGCTGCTATTCAGACGAGGTCCCGTTTGCTCATTGTTATTCTGCCCGAGTGAGAGAGGGAGACAGAGAGAGGCAGACACAGAATGGGAGGCAGCCTGTGGTCTCCAAACGGGCAGGGAGCTGCTCCTACTCACTGCGCCTGTGGGTGATTTTTTTTTTTTTTTTTGCGGGCGTGAAGGCATGTTGATAATCGGCTCAGTAATGAGGAGAGGTACTGGACGGCACCAAATATCTGACCCCAATTCCTAGGAGTAAAGACCGGCAGAGAGGGAGAAAGAAACTGTGTGTGTGAGAGAGAGAGAGAGAGAGAGAGAGAGAGAGAGAGAGAGAGAGGGAGGAAAAAGAGAAGAGGGCCATGTGAAAAAGGGGTGGAGGGGAGCTGAGATTTAGTGCTGTGCTGGATGAAACAACCCCCCACTAACTAACGGAGAGGGAAAGTAGCCTAATAGGAAGAAAAGAGGGGCTGTTACTGTTCATTAACCATTCAAAGACGCACAGGAAGCCTTTATCGCACCCAACAATGAGGCCAAAAAAGGTATGTAACTTCTTTTTTTTTTAAGTAGTTGAATTATTTGTTGTTGAGTTTTTGAGATCAACAGGTACTCTTCTTTTGGACTGCACCGTGGCCAAATGGCAGAGTGTGAAACAACCTCAAAGAAGTTAGATTTCTTCTGTTCTTTGCTTCTTTTGCTTCACCATTGAAAAAGACAATACTCATACAGGTTCTGATGTAGTTGATGCAAATATGAGATGGAGGAGTAAGCACCTGCATTTTGCTGAGCTGTTCTTACTGTTTGCACCATTGTCTAATATTGGAGGAAAGTTACACTTCAGAGCATTAGTATTTGCAGCCCTACATCTTTAAATATACCACAGATGTTCAAAGTGGCCCAAATGTGTAACTGAATTACTCGTTGGTCACTTAGTAATTTGTTAATATGATTTCTTTTTTACCATTTTTGATATTGTTGATTCAGTGTTAATATGCATACATTTTAAGACATTTAAAGAGGCTAAAGCAAAGCAAATGAATGCACCTTCTGTATGAGGCCCCCAACCACCTGCAGACTTTTCCTGTTGCATCCTGAAACAAACAACACTTTCTTAGAATTTAAGCACATAAGCTGGAAGATTTACATGTAAGTGGCTTTAACCTTTCACTACTTTCCCAAGGATTCTTTGCACAGTAATTAGCTGGAAAGGAAATAAAAAATGACAAATATGGGACAAATCTTACAGGTGGTCTCAGACCTTTTCTGTCTTCTCCAGTAGACTGTTACAGCTGCCCTGACAAATGACAGACTACACCAGCATGGCCTTAATGAGCAACAGTCTGGAAATGTTTTCTTTGTGTCATATACCATTAGGTGATCTGGGTCAACATTTTCTCTGTAATCTCGCTGTCATAACAAAGGAGGGCTGCTCAGGGAAAACCAAGTCTTTTCGCCATCAAACCCAGACTGGAAATCCTCTGACCCTGGATCACTCCCCCTTGATCGTCCTCTCTACTGAGGAAATATTGTTGTCGCATGTTTATTCAGTGCTCTGACACCTGTGACTCAGTCTGGTGAAGCCATTGTTCTTATCTGGAATGGTATAACTCATCTGGCACATGAATCTAGGAGAAATATTTGGGTTGCTGTAATGTGGTGCAGTGATAATGTAGAAACTGGCAGCTGTGGTGCAGATGAGATCCATGAGAAAGTAACTCTGCTGCCCTCAGTTAAAACCCAAGACGTTCATTACTGCTCAGTCAAATGAGGGTTCAGTGGCTCTTAAAATTCTTGAATCTGAATGGGCTTTTGCTGAACAATCCTATAACTGCTACAAAGAACTATAAATGTATCAAAGGTAATAAGTCCAGTTTCCCCCACCAGTTATTAGAACTGAAGAAGTCTCTTGGATGAGAGCTGAAATGTTTTCAAAAGAGCTAAACCAGTCCAGTTGAACCGAGAAGAGCTACCAAAGAAAATTTAGCAAAGGTATCTGCATACATGGACCAGTCTGATTTTCTGTTAATATAATTGTGTTAATACTTTTTTGAAGGTTAATGCATTTCCACAATTTTGAAGGCAATTTATTTTTTCTCTGTGGTTTTTTATTTTGGCAGGTTTCTATCGGCTGTAAAGCATAAGCCCTTGATCAGTAATAAGTGATAAATTCATGCACATTTGCAAGACGTAAGTAAAAGAGGAAAAATGTCTCGAACAGAGGAGGTGAACAAGATGACAGAGAATGTCTATAAGGTACAACTCTACATATTATTTCCATTTCAACTTCATGATAATCTGTTGTATTAAATTATGTCATTTTCACTCATTCACGGTCATATATAGTACATTGTTCAGCATTAACATGTGGTGTTTTTGTGTGTATTTTTGCCAACAGGGGATTTTAGACCAGTTTAATCCCAGTCTAAAGAACTTTGTGACTATGGGAAAACACTATGAGAAAGCCCTGACAGGTTAGTTAAACACAGACCCACTCACAATGAATGAATTATTAACTTGAATTCTTAATGAGTTTTTACAAGAATCACACATTTTCTGTCATCTTCAGGGGTGACGGTGGCTGCCAAGGGGTACTTTGACGCTTTGGTGAAACTTGGAGAACTGGCGAGCGACAGCCAAGGCTCCAAAGAGCTGGGTGAGTGAAGAAGAAAATAAAAATGATGGACTCAACAAAGGTTAAGGGAGTCGCAGTGACGGCTGGGGAGAAGTTGAGAATATTGTCTGTGACTCTGATGTATGTGTTTATGAGGGAGGAGATGAAGACAAGAGGGAATGAGGAAATGTAGAAAGAGAGAGAGAACAGAGGGAAAGGGAGAGAGTGGGGTCATTGTTGGGAGATTAACAACACCACATGATCTCATTGTAATGCTGAAAACAGCGGGGGAGGCAGGCAGGAGTGTCGGAGGGCGAGATGCCAGCCACCACATACTACTGTGCTGTGTGACCGAGGGAAGCAGCTGACCACCAGCATGTCAACTGAAAACTGTGTCAAAGAAATAACTTTAAAGACATTTTCGGAGACATATTGTTTCATACATGTGGATATTTCACTGAAAAGCAGTTTGAAGCTCACAAATGTTAAAAATTAAAACCATTCAGTCCTCATTATCACACAGGGTAGAACATAGAGCTTCTGCATAGAGTAGGGATGTTTCTTTTTTATGAAAAAACATAATAAGCCTCAAATGTCAAAATCATTTGAAGCTGTTTTGATTTTTTTTTGCTCCACACAGGAGACACACTGTTTCAGATGGCCGAGGTCCACAGACAGATTCAGGTGCAGCTGGAGGATGTGGTAAGAAAATCTACTATCATGCGTCAAAGATTAGATTTTGTAATTTTAATGCGTACATTTTTAAACACGTGTAAAAAATAACTGGTAAATGTAAAAGTACTAATTCAATCTCTATACCCCAGTTTAAGTGAAGCACAGATGATAAAAGTAAAAAGGCTTTTGAAGGACATTTCTGGTTACATCATATTAATATAACTGAAAGACTGAAATGATTCCAAATTCAAATTAAGTAAGAACAAAATACAATTATCATTAACTTTGCTCAAATTTCAAAAATCAGTTTTCAGTAGCGATTATGGTGTGTTTTCTCCATGGTCCACTCTCATGTCTTTTTGCATCTTTTCATCTTGTTTGTGTTATGTTTGATGGTCACCCATGGATGCACTAAATGTTTGTGTTTTCTACGTGTACATGTCCTGTCCATTTAGGTTAAAATTGTCTCTGTGATTGTGAAGGTTTACATTGATTGAAAGCACAAATTTAAATAATACATATTTGTGTTAAAATGTAGATAGTAGAAGTAAAAATCCATCATAAAGTAAACAAAGGAAAGTACAAGTACAGGAAAACTGTACTTAAATACAATAACAAAGTGTTTAAACTTAGGTCTTTCTGACATAATATATGACTTAATTTGCATTACATTTCATTGAGTGTCAAAAAAGTACTGCGCAGTTCTAGTTTCGAAGCCTGTGTTTTTGTGATCATTGATGAACTGTGGCCACGTCTGTCATGGGGACGGTGAACTATAATCATTTAAAATGTATATGTGGCTTGTTAACAGTTGAAGCTGTTTCACTCGGAGTTGCTCGCCCAGTTGGAGCAGAAGCTGGAACTTGACATCAAATACCTCACAGTAAGTCTAAACATCTCACACAAAGAAAATCTGTAATTGTATGTGCAGAAACAGGGTTTTCCTATTATACTTAATCTGCTGGTATTGTCAGTAATGTGAGAAATTGCTTAATTTAGTTGACATTGGGAACAACTACAAATAAAGCTTTAATACTTGTATTTCCATGTACGAAAGTGCATCAAATGAAGTCACACTAAATATAAATAAACTAAATATTAACGCTTCTAAATCTGAAATCATCTGATTAATATTGTTTTTTCTCATAGGCTACTTTAAAGAAGTATCAGGGTGAGCGGAGGTCTAAGTCTGAGTCTATCGAGCGCTGTCAGTCTCAGCTGAAGAAACTCCGCAGGAAGAGCCAGGGCAGCCGCCACCCAAACAAGTATGGAGACAGAGAGATGCAGGTAAGTGACGCCCACCTGAACACATGCAAAACATTCAAATATAATACAAGGTAGTGAACAACAAAGTGTTAGAAACATTGACCTCCTTCATGTGTGGAACAAATCCCTCTCAAACACATATATCTTCCATATATAGTACACTCAGCATTACAGGAGATTAAAAAACAGAGTTGTGAAATACAAGCCAGTGTAAATGAGATTAAAGAACAATCTGCCTCAGCTGAGTTTTGAGAAAATAAGAAACATAGTTCAGAAGCTTTTATCCAAGGAAATATGAATCATATAAGAAGCTGAGAGGATTTAGTGGGGATCAAAACAGAGGAGAGGGATATAGTGGCGAAAAGGTCACCGTATTTTATGATCCAGATTGTGTTATCATTTAGTGACTGGCAGGATGTAATGTCACATGTTCCTTTGTGTCTCTTGTTTTTCTTTTCTTCTCTCCATTTGCATCAAAGGTCACCTCATATTTGTGCACATTATGAAACCAGGGTTATGTGTTCATTCTGCATAAATGTATGTTTAAGGTTGCGGTAAAATCTTTACGTTTCCTTTCAGTTTGTGGAGTTGATGAGTCGTCGACAAGGTGAGCTGGACACACTTGTGGCTACAGGTTACAGGTCAGCACTGACTGAGGAGAGAAGAAGATACTGTTTTCTGGTGGACAGACAGTGCTGTGTTACCAAACTGCTCATCAACTACCACTCCAAGGTGAGCTGGCTGCATTTATTTTTAATTACCAAGCCAACAATTCAACAATTGCCATAATAAAATATTAAAATTTTAGTTTTGCTGATTGGTTACTCTGAAGGTGGTTTGAACATAGTCAAATCTGATAAAAACAGCAAATGAAAAGTGTATTTGTTCAGCAAAAACAAGGTGCTAGAGTTCCACAGAATCTATTAAAACACAGTAATCAGCCACATATTTGTACTACATTATCATTTTTCTGCTGTAATTATGCATTAGAGTATAGAATTTATATCAATACGCAGCTGTAAACAGACCAGGACTTTTACATTGTTTACTCCTCTTTCAGAAGCATTAGGAATTTAATGGGCAAAAGAAAGAAGATGTTTTTTTTGTTCTGTGTGATTGAATGAAATTAGGGTTGTGTACCTCAGGCACCTGAAAAAAAAAAAACATCAGTGTTTGTGGTTTTCTAATTAGCTGTTTCAAAGAGTTAACCTTTGGGGTTTCTTTTATTTTCATCTCAGGTGAGAGAGCTCCTGTCTCAGAAACTGTCTTCTTGGCAGCAGTCTTGTTCTCAGCCAACTAAACTCCCAGAGCGTGCACTGAATCTTCTGCGTCACACTGCACCTCAGAGCTCAGGGGCTGCTGGGATAGCAGAGGTCCTCCGCCACACCAAGCTTGGCTCTGCTCAGCCAGAACAGGTCTGGTCATGTTTGTGCATTTGGTTTCAGATGTTTCATTTATGTATATTGTGAAGCTCTCTGTTTCTGCAAGAGTTGGATGATTATAATAATAATAATAATAATAATAATAATAATAATAAACTTTATTTGTATAGCACCTTTCATACAGAAATTGTAGCCCAAAGTGCTTCACATTGATTGAAAAAAATACAATATTAAAATACATTTAGATTTGATTAGAAATACAATAAAATAAAAATAAATATAAAAACAGCGCACATTAAAATATTTGATTATGCATAGAATTTTTGAAGTGCAAGAAATAAGATGAAATGTGAGAGAAATACAATAAAATAAAAATAAAAGCAGCACACATTAAAATATTTGATTATACATAGAATTTTTGAAGTGCAAGAAATAAGATGAAATTTGAAATACAGTAAAATAAAAAATAAAAACAGAAATACAATAAAATAAAATAAAAATGAAAAACCGCACATTCCTGGTTCCTGAATTGTGACCCCATTTTTATCTCCTTTCAAAGGCTAATGAGAATAAAAATGTTTTTAATTTGGTTTTAAATATATTCAGTGAACTGGCTTCTCTAATGTCTTTTGGAATTGTATTCCATAACTTTGGTGCATAGCTAGTAAATGTAAAGTAAAGTATTATGTTAATTATATGGATGTACTTTTGCCAAAACACATTTGGAATTTGGAATTCATTGGCATCTAAAATTAGAAGCTTAAAGGAATAACAATATCAGTTTGTTCACTGTACACATGAGAGAACTGATGCTCCTTCATATTTGGAGCTGGAGTCTGTTAGAATGAAGTCTGAAAGTTGTAGGAAGTAGACAGGAAGTAAAAAGGTCATCTGGAAAGTTTCAAAATTAACAAATTTTTGTATTTTTTTTTGTTTCTAAAATGTACAATGTCCCAGAGACATCATCGTCAAACTGTGCTTCCTCACTGATGTTACCTAAACTTAATTTCCCTTAAACTACAAATGACAGTTCAAAACTTTTCCGTTTATGCACAGACTAAACATATGTGATAGATTGTGTATCTTAACTACACATAAGAAGTGTTAGTGTTACTGGTGTTTGCCCACTCTTTATGCTAAGTCAAACTAAGCTAACTCTCAGGAAAACAGAAAATCTCCTAAAAGCCTTTCTTAAAGTAATAGTCAGCTGTAATGCCTCTCTTTGTCAGCCTAAATTCTGGTCATTACTGTCGTCTGTCTTTGGTTTTCCAGAGACTCTCTGTTCAGGAGGTCCCTCCTCTGTTGAACGGTGACTCCAGTCGCTCCCAGCAGCAGCGCCCCCTCCCCTCCACTTCTCAGAGTGACCCCTCGCTGACCCAGGACTCCCCACAGACGTTCCGTTCCCTGTCTGCCACGGGAGGAGTGATGGCCAGCTCATCAACAGGAGCGTCCCCTCAACATGCCAGCACGCCCCTCAGCACGTCAGCCAGTCCCCTCACTGAGAGCAGCGGCACCCCGGCCGCCTCCACCCCCTCCACGTCCAGCAGCTCAGCTCAGCAGAGCTCTCTCCTCCTGGCTGCCAACACGTCCAACCTCTCCCCGAGTCTCATCCCCTCCACGGTCATGTCTCTCAGTCAGGTTTCTTCAGCCGGCAGCTCGTTGCAGGGCATGACCCTCCCCATCGCACACAGTGCTCCTCACAGCCCCCCACTGCCCCACAGCGCTCCTCTGTCCAGAGCTATGACTCCTGTTCACTTACTGCATCAGCAGGTGGGACCAGGTGGAAGCAACACTTCATCACTATCTCACCATCCATGGCTGATGAAAGCTGCAGAGATGTGTGCAACAGCGACACTTCCACTCCCACGGAGGCCCGTCAGTGAGATGAGGCTCGGTGGATTTCAGGGTGTGATTCTTCTCCTCAACCTGTTTCTCATCATCTCAGTGTCTTGCCCTTTCCCTTCATTCTCCTGTTTTCCTGTCTCTTGTCTCTTCCTCTAGGCTCCAGTCTGCCCCGGATGCTGCCTTTGTCAGGACCTACGTGTGTTGAAGCTATGTTTGCTCACAGTCCTGATGCGTCGGAGGCTGGCATAGGAGGCGGGGCTTGTTTACTGCACTTCCAGCCTGGCGACAACATCACCCTGCTCATTTCTGAGCCCAGAGATGGATGGCACTATGGTCAAAATGAGCGGACTGGACGGTATGTTTTACAAAGCACAATGTTGTACATCATTGTTAATCAGTAGTAACATGAGGAAAATATGACTTAGGCAATTAAGCTATGAGGCTCACAATATAATAAATATATAATTGAACCTAAAATAGTAAGTCATCTACTGTAACATGCAATAATATTTTTTTTACAGTATAATATTTTGTAAAATCTAAAAATCTGAAATTTCACATCATGAAATACAAGTTTTAAAAATGAATGTTACTTTTAGAAAGTTTGATTAGCTTCAGTCTTGCATTATGATTAAAATTTGTGTTGATCACCCTGGAACAGATTTACAATACAAAAGAAACTCACTTCCAGTGTAAACTGTACAACCTGGTCAGAATTTATTGCAGTACACTCACATGGTGTGTGGGCTACTGTGACATCTCTCCATCTTGTATTGGTACAAGTTCATTTAATCCTGTCTTGAGAACAGATATAGAACTTATATTTAATTCATAATGGTCCTAAAAAGTAAAATGTAACTTGTTGAAACCTGCAGAAACCCTTTTCCAGCCAAAATATATTTGCCTTCACTGTTTTCTTCATCATAAACACTTTCTCGTTTTTCTTCACAGGAAAGGCTGGTTCCCTTTCTCCTACACACAGCCACACCACAGTAAGATGGATCATCTCGAGAGGTAAGAAAAAAACTATAAATCAGAGGAATTTCCAGGTTGTTGTTGACAGAAATACTTCCTTCACTTTCCTTCAGAATTTTACTACTACTGTCTGTCTGTCAACATATTTGTGACACTTAGGAAGACATTAGTATGACATCCTTCCCTTTTCCGTCGCCACATATAATAAATGAAAACATCTCTTGTGACAGAATGTGCAGAGTAGCTGCACAGTGATACTTACTGTTTGCGTTTTTATTTCTTCCACCACCCTTTCCTTACACATTTCTTTTCCCTTCCAATAGCAACAACTTTGTTGATGAACGCTCACAAAACCAACATGTGTGGGATCTCATGATATTTCCCCTCTCTGTCTGTGACCTCCCCTGCAGCTCCCTCTTCTTATCTAAAGCTAACAGCACCAGTACGGCCAGCTCGACAAACTGGGTCTCCAGGTCTCCCGGCTCTGACCCCGGAGTCAGAGGAGGAACGCTCTTTTCCTCCCCAGAGGGTCAGCACCTTCCGCCCACGCCCCTACAGCATAGCCGAGGGAAACAAGGTCAGAAACACGAAACCCTGGGGACAACGACGAGGGTCTGGGTGAATGAGCGGGACAGATAGGAGTGTTTGTGCTCCATACCATGTATTTGGTGATGAGCAAATAAAATAAATAAGTTATAGGAGTCTTCATCAACAGATAGCAAATGCTCTCCATCTGACAGAAAAGACAAAGATAAAAGATAAACATGATTTCCTCTGTTTAGGACATGTAGTATTTTCTTAATGTATCGAGGCAAATGATTTTTTAGGAGTGATTTGTCAAACCTGCAGGTGTTAAAACAAAATCTGCGGCAGGGTTTTTCCACCAATCAGGATGCTATGTAATAATATTACAATCTGTTTAACTTTAATAATTTTCTGTCAAGAATTTAGTCATTATTGATTCTTCGTGTTTTGAGGAGTCTGTTACACAGATATGGGCAAATTTTCTAAGACAGTGAAAATGCAAAAGAAAACAAAACAGTGGTGGAAAAAGTTTTGTTCACCCCATGCATTTGTCATATTTTGCATCAAGAATCACACTTATATCTTTGAACTGTGCCAAATATTGTTTAATTCTCCAAACCTGCGTGATTCCTTCCTCACATGCTCTGTTACATCAAGGTTAAAACTGCAGATAATGAAACACATCCAGGACGTGACATGATGAAACTCTTAAGAATTTTATTTTGTTATTTTTTCTGGTTAACAAGAAACAAAAAAATCCTGTGCAGTTGTTTGTGTCTGTCTGATCCAGCCACACCTTTTGAAATACAGAGTTTTATTATTTTTCATGGTAATATTTGGGTGTCCAAAAAGTTTTTTCTACAACTGTACATATATGTACAATAATGTAGTATATAGTTGATAACAACGGCTGTATAATAATAAAATATATCCATAATTAATTATTTGTGTCTGTTTCACATTACAGATCTCCACAGTTTTAGCCTCTCCTCCACCATCTCCAACCAGGTAAGGGACGCACAGGGACTGTAAGTAAAAGAGCAGTCCACAGTTTTCATTTTTCAGAGGTAAATTACAGACAGAAAAGCAGTAAAATGTTTTTAAAAAATGCCATACCTGCAGATGTTAGAAACAATAACAGTGACGTCAATCAAAATCAAAAGGAAACCATTTGTCACTGAAAAAATAGAAT
The DNA here is from genome assembly GCF_902148855.1 of Sphaeramia orbicularis. Classification (NCBI taxonomy): domain Eukaryota; kingdom Metazoa; phylum Chordata; class Actinopteri; order Kurtiformes; family Apogonidae; genus Sphaeramia; species Sphaeramia orbicularis. The sequence goes on along the minus strand of NC_043972.1, from coordinate 34,229,883 downwards.
CGGAAAAGAGGTTTAAGAGTCAATGTCAAACTCCTACTAGACTTCAAGTGACTTCAGAATAATTTGTTTTTGTCATAAAAGCAGATTCAGCTTGTTACTGTCAAACCCTGGGATGAATGGAGCTGTGTGATGTCATTTTTATAGCCTTACCCTCTATGTTTTAATGGTTCATATAAATGTAGACTCTTGTTCAGTTTTTGATAAAGTAAAGCAGATGTTTTTGCACATTTTGTTTGTTTTTCCCTCATTCCAGGCCAAACCCATTTGCCCATATCCGACTCCGAAAAACTGTCACCAATGATCGCTCTGCTCCCATCATTGAGTAAGTGGTTTATTCACACTACGGCAGCGATCCTTCAGTCTGTTTGTCCATCAACTCTCAGGTTGAATCCTGGAAACAGCACACTGGTTGATTTGATTTTACCGTGGTGTCTTTTTTTTGTGGCAATTTGATCATGAAACACTAAACATATTGTGTTTCATGGTGAGAAATAGAGCATTAAGTCAACATGTAAAGACTGATCTGTCACATAAATATAATTACTGTCTGTGGTGAATGTGGTTGCATATGAAAAGTAGAAACAGGACCAATATTGACTGAAAATTCAAGTGAAATGTGGGTATTAAAAGAAGATGTAGGTTAGTTTAAAAAAAAAAAACAACTGATGTTTGATTCGTATTTTAGTGTTTAAAATCAGCAAACTCTATCTTGTTCATCCAGAAAAACTAACTGAAGTAGGTTTGTCCTGGTCTGTGAAGGACGCCATTATCATTATTAGAGTGCAATGTTTTCTTGATGTAACCTTCAGTGTAGGTTTATCGTTATCGTGGCGATACTCAATTTTTTTTCTTTTTGGTTAGCTGATTTAGGGACTGGCTCCTAATAGCAGGTTTTGGTGTAATTTCACATATCACGGGAAGAGGACAGGCTCCTACTTTAAAAATGTTATTATGACTCTATTTCTTTTTGTTTTCAGCCAGATTGTGGCATTTTCTTGGTTTCAGAGAAGGTGAACATTTAAATTAACCAACCCTTGATTTCTTAAATGTGGTTAGAGGTGGGAATATTTTAATGAAACTGGCCCACTCCATTTATTTCTGTTTTAATCTTTACTTTAAATGTGCAGAGCGAGGGCAGTGCTGTGTGAGTGTAGGAATCATTATCTCCTGTTTATGACATACATTCTGCTGTAAAGCCACATATGAACGTAGATCATTGTATTAGTTTAACCTTTTACCTCAGTACAACATGTTTCTACCTTTTAATTGAACATTAGCAAAACGATTGAGATGAATCATTGTACTCAAAAACCAGAATATGCTTATTTAATGTAGAGCAACAACAAGAAAAGCTTGTGAGCGTCACATACTACTGTGACAGTTAATAGTTGAACATTTGGACGGTTTTATTATTGAGAGAAGTGTTTTTTAGGAAGTAGCATGTTGTGGAGGGTTCTAAGTAATGAGAATGAGAGATCTCAGCACTTAGTCTTTGGATTTAATGTCTTCTTGATTCCTTTTCAGTCCCAAAATCTAAAGCTAGACAAGACCTAGGCTAGTGCATTGTAGCTGCATGTTTACCAGTCAGACTGAGCAGAATCCACAAGAGAGATGTGAAAGCCAAGATGGATGGTAGGATTAAGATTTAACAAGGAAATGTACCTTTGAAAGTGATGAAGAAAGTATATGGGAAGTTGACCAACGTCTGAGCAAGTGTTCATGGTAAACTAGAGACATCCAAAGTATTATTCTGTAGTTGCTTCTGACAGAGTGTGTGAAATGTAAAATGTGAAATCGTGTACCTGTGTAAACTGAAATGGTTTATGTTCTTGCTCTAACCACCTTGAGTTGCTGTGAAGGTTCAAGAAATCACCCACAAGAGATTCAACAAATTTTGTTTTTCTAACCACATCTGACTGTCTGAGTAGTGGGCATCAGTAATACATGTGAAACAAAATGAGAACTAATGCTTGTAAATAGTGCTTAGAATGTGTATTTAATTGAGTTTTTTGGGGGAAATTATCACTTTGTAGAACAGTTTTGAACTTTGCAGCTCAAACACAGAAACAAATTTCTACCCGTTAAGTTTATCTGTCATTTTTACTCAAACTCCCCTCAAATCTGAATGAAAAAGAAATAATACTTTGCAAGAATACAGGTGAGAGCATGATTTATGATGGGTAGATTTGTTACTGGTAAACTGACATTTGATGAAAGTTGTGCTTTTGGTGTGAAAGTATGCATCAAGAGCAAAAAAAAAAACATACGCATAAACAGATTTATATGTAATTTGTTTTAAATATTAAATGTGCGCTGAAATATGTGGTAAGATGTTAATATATGAATAAGTATTTGACAAACTTACACAGCATGAAGAAATGTACTATAGTCGTTTATGTGTTGTCTATTTAATATTCTATTGTTCTCTTTCACAACTCAAGTGAACTAAAAAAGTTCAAAACTCTTCTACCGGTGACAAATCGTTTTCAGATCTGCCACTAATTTTCGCTCGTTTCCTCAGTAAAAAAAATGTTTTAAAAAAAGCAGAAATATCAATAGAACTGCATCAGTATTAAATCCTGTTTGCTGCAGATGGTATTATTTCCCAATGTTGAATACTGCTGAGGTCATCACTCTGTATTGACATGTTGTGGAATAAACATTTAAGGAACTCTGTGCTTTTTCTGTTTCTCTTGTAAAACAAACTTGGTCATCTGTACTCGCTGTAAAATGTGCATTTACAGGATTATGGTAGAATAAAGTAAACATACACTATGTTTGTTTTTTGGGGTGTGTTTTAGTTGAAGGAACTGGATTAAGGTGTTTCAATGAATGACTGCTGTTAATTTTAATGAATGACCTCCATTTTTAAGTAGAATAACAAGCATCCAGCAAAGAATTCATCTTTAGACTGTTAATCACCATTAGCTTCATCACACTAAGCCTCTTGGAGGATCAGGGCTGTGTTTTAAAGCTTTGTTTCATAACTTTGCTGACCTGCTATGGAAACTCAAAATCTTAAAGCTGAGTCATGTTTTCTGGCCTAGGAGCCTCAGGCAGCAGCTCACAGACCAAACAATGCACCACAAAAGTAGAATTAAATAGATTATTTTATTTTGGGACATTGAGAGGTGGATCAAACAGGTATAAACAGAGGAGTCAGCACTGGTGTTGTATGGAGGATTATAGTTTTTTCAGCCATTCCAGGTTGTTTCCTTTTGGCTCACATGGATGGGACGGGATGTCAGGCATATTTCCATCATCTCGTACAGGAACTGGATTAGACAGACAATTCAGAAAGAACAGTGTTACAGTAAATGGTTTAAAAACACAACCTGTAAAATGAAAACAAACAGCGACGTTTACCTGGGTAGTTTGCTGGAACCGCTGCGTTAATCTTTGCTGAATACTTTGACCAGGGGCTGATAATGGAAGAACAGTACCTGAAGGAATAATTTAACACAAGATACATCAGTGACACTTATTGAATACATTCTGTCTTCACTACGCATTTGTCAACAATTCATGCATTAAGTTGCCTCCATCCTTCATTCATTTATTAATATAGATGTGATAGTGTTTATCATATAGTTACATGGATGGTAGGAGTTTCTATTGTTGGTACTAACAGCTGCAGTAGTTGTATCCACTGCTAGTACTTGTTAGTGCGTGCAGTTATGGGTATTTGTACTAGTTATTGGTAGTTATACTAGTGACAGCAATTCTCATTGTAGTTCAGTGTGCTGTGCATCTATATGTGTCTCCCCCAATCTCTCTCTCTCTCTCTCTCTTTAACCCCAACTGGTAAAAACAGATGACCACCCTCCAAGAGCCAGGGTCTGCTCCAGGTTTCTCTGCCTGTTAAAAGGATGTATTTCTTCGACACGGTCACCAAGCGTTTGCTCCTGGAGGATTCTGTTGGTGTCTGTGAACTGGGTTATTAAGAGTCTGGTTTAGATCAGCTCTAAATGTAAAGAATCATGAGATAACTTTTGTTATGATGTGGGGCTATATAAAAAAAAATTTGATTGACTGATTATTTAAAAACAAGACAGAAAGCAAGATGGCCACTAAAAGGAGGACTCCTCACATCCTTCCTTCATTTGTTATTTTAGCAAATGTATCAACAATTTAGCTCTAGAGTTGCCTTTCAATGGAAGTAATTATGAGCAAGATGAGTAGCAACATTAAAACATCACATTATAGATTTAAATTTGGACTTTCTCCATGGGCTGGAACAACAGCATCAACTCTAATCATATCAATCACAGATATAAAATCTTTAATTTGTTGCTATATGTCATTGTACGCCTGCAGTTGTAGTGTACTGCAGTTTTATGGGTGAACTATATATCTGATCAATAACTGTATGTAGCAGTGTATACAAGAACAGAGCCTGAAAATTAGCAACAGCTCAAAACATCAACTCCATTCTTGGAATTATGTGAAATAAGTATTTATTCAATGGAACAAACAATATAGAATTTTATAATAAGAACAAAACGTAAAATGTGGACAAGATTTTAGGGATTCGTTACATTTTACATGTTACACCCACAAAACTACAATAACTGTAAATGAAAATTTCACAATTCAATTATCAATTTTAGTGTGATATTCTTCTGTGATTGAATGACTACAGCAAATAACAATTATTCACTTAGAGAAGATTAAGCAAAGGATAGAAGCAGCAAAGTTAATTTGTCCCATTATAACTTAGCAGATCCATATTTAAGTGCCTCCTTCAGTTTAAAATTTTCGCGTTTCCGTTTACACACAAACACACACAAACAAGTTCCTGTTGTGCTCTTTCACCTTCTACACGAACGCTCTCCAGTAGCAGATTGGTAACTCACCTAGCAGCCCTATGGTACAGGATGCCAGGATAACAGGCTCCTTATTCCACGCATTTTTCAGGAACCCCACGACACCTGCAGCAAACAAAATCAGACAGGTTACAGTCCTCCACAGCTACCTGGCTACTTGCAGCTAGCTAACGTTAGCAACACACCCAAGGTCACATATTCGTATTATTTCAACTGGAAGTCCTAATTTAAACTCTTTCTGCTAGGTTTTTAGCGTTAGTTATAGAATTTAAAACATTTGTTTGTGGTATCTTGAGGTCATATTAATGTCAATTACACCGGTTAGACGTGTAAAAGATGGCAAAATACACACGTACCCGCCATGTTGTCGAATGTAGTTTCAGAGAGATGTTGCTAGTGGGAAATGTAGTCACTATGAAGTGACGCATTTTTACTGCGCCGATCTCATGTAAACATTGTTTCATCAAGTGGAGTATGAAAGAAGAGCATTTATTGGCTTTACGTATAATTCCAGACGGATTTTATGCGGGTACACGATTTTAACTACCCGTACTGCCCAGGAAAAGACTAATATTCAGTCTTTGAGTTATGAACGTTGAAGGTTGAATCTGAGTTTTGAGGCTGAAGGACCCAGAGCTACGACTGAGCAGACTGTTCCTGGACTGATCACCATTAAATGTATAAGTATTGGTAAATTAACATTATAATATTTCATCATTGGTGGTACCTGTGCTTTATTAACTTCCCTACGCACACAGTTGCTTCTATATTAAACTATTCCTTTCAGAAGTCATAGTCACCAGTGTCCGTATCTATTTATCTGACCAGATTACCTATCCATTAGATTTATGTTATAAAACGGGAAAATTATTAATAGTTTTGGTTTATTTTATTATAACCGTAATGATGTCTTATAAAACTGGTATTATGTTTTCAATTGAATGGCAATAGTTCTGTCCATATGTGTTGTGAGGTTTTGTCTTCATACTTTATGCAAAGAAAATTTATCATATAATTTTTTTAATAATAACAAATTTTCTTCTTCTACAGATGATGGAGGATTTCTCTGGTTTAGCTCTTCCTCCTCTGTTTGGAGGACACATTCTGGAGGCAGAGCTGGAGCCAGGTGGAGTGGAGAGTTGGGACCAGGAGAGGTAACATTCATGTTAATGATCATGTTTGGCATCGTGATCACTGTAAAACTGAATGAGTAGGACCAGCTTAGGATCACAAAATATGCCATATGGCAAAAATATTGAAATGCGTCGTACAGACAGTTTGTATGACTTCCCATGCTCATTGATTTGAAAGTTTAACAGATTTTTTATTCCTGATTCAGAGTTGAAGTAACTAGCCAGTTACTTATGGTTTAAAATATTTATGGTCAGAGGTGTAGAAGTAACATGTTTAAAACAATTAGAATGATTAAAAAATCAATGCTAAATAAAGTCAAGTTAAACCCTACTCTGAAGCATTTTGTAAGCATATATAACAGTTTAAACAACATGAAAGCCAACATGATATTTATTGCAATATAAATTATATATTATTATATATTATATGTTTTCTTTGTGGAGTTTGCATGTTCTCCCCGTGTTCGCATGGGTTCTCTTCAGGTACTCCAGCTTCCTCCCACCATCCAAAGACATGCACTAATAGGTAAATTGGTTAAAGTAAATTGCCCATAGGTGTGAATGTGAGAGTGATTCGTTGTTCGTCTCTATATCAGCTCTACGATGAACTGGCGACACGTCCAGGGTGTACCCCGCCTTTGCCCATAGGTTGCTGGGATAGGCACCAGCACCCCCGCAACCCTCTTGAGGATAAAACAGTTCTGAAGATGAATGAATGAATAAAATTATATTATAACATTCATCATTGTCACATTAGCAATGAAACACCTGAATTCAAAATCCCAATACTAGTCTATGTATATAATAATAGAATACATTTCTGATGTAGGTAACAATATAAATCTGTAAATGAAAGGTAATTAATAAAAACTTTTTTTGACAAGTACTATAGTATTTCTGTAAAATGTCACTAGAAGATGTGAACTTTATTGTAGCAGTGTAATATAGATAAGAACTGACATTTGCCCAGTGAGACAACTGTTCTGTTTGTTCACAGAAAAAGAGATGTGAACACAGCTGAGCCCATGGACTATTTCTTTTCCAGGTGGAGCTAGGATCAGGATCCAATGATGCTTGCTGGAGAGCAGGGCTCAAGATGATGAAGAGAGAAGAGCTCTAGATAAGAGAAAATATCTGGCTCTGAGCAGACGATGCAAAGAAATTGAACAGGTGTGTGTAAACTGTAGTGTTATTGTAATGCTTTTATTTAAAAAATGAAGGGATGTGGGAGAGTATATGCAGATGTGAAACAGGTCACACTTAGACTATGTAATATAATTACTTCATTGAGAACCATAACACTATAATATTTTTTGTTTTGATTTTTAGTATCATGATTTATTAATATATTTGTTAATACAACCCTGTATCAATACTGCGAATGTTTGTTTTCTGTGCAGGTGAATCAGAAGATCCTTGGTCGCCTTCACCAAGTACAAAGAATAACAAGACGATTAAAGAAAGAGAGACGGTAAACATCTTTCTACATATTTACTACTTAAAATATTTCCACTTGAGGCCTGTATAATTTTTTTTTCTTACAGGTTCCTCATGAAGACTTTAGATGCCCATGGGGATGATTATAGAAATGCCCAGCTCACATTACTGTTGGAGGTGAGACTTAATAGATTCATGGAATATATTTAGAATAGGTTCATCAACTGAGTCAACAGACAGACTAGTCAGTCTGAGATCACTTTGTCAAAGTCATTGTGCACCATTCATCTGCCCAAACTTTTCTTTTTTTTGTTTTTGTTTTTATTGAAGCATAAGAGATACAACATCTTCCAGTCACATTAATCTGTTACATATTCCTCACAGTGTACATATTTAAAAACACTTTCTCCATCAAACAAGGTACAGTGAGGTTAATATGTTTCTGGTTGTCTCTGTCCCACTTTTTTAGGGATTAAAACTGATTCTTTTTTTTCCTTCAAACATCCAGAGAGAGAATTGCATGGACATATCTAGCTTTGTAAGACTTCCAAAAAAAAGAAAGAAAACAAACAATAATAATCCAGAATAAAAAATAAAAAGTAAAAAAGGATGCATTATATCAGATAGTGGGCAACACAGTGCAGTGGATAGCACTCGTGCCTCACAGCAAGAAGGTCCTGGGTTTGATTCCATCACCAGTCAACAGGGGTGGGACCTTTCTGTGTGGAGTTTACATGTTCTTCCTGTGTCTGCGTGGGTTCTCTCCAGGTACTCCGGCTTCCTCCCACTATCCAAAGGCATGCACTAATAGGTTGATTGGTTAATCTAAATTGCCCATAGGTGTGAATGTGAGAGTGATTGTTTGTCTCTATATGTCAGCCCTGCGATGAACTGGCGACACATCTAGGGTGTACCCTGCCTTCGCCTGTAAGCAGCTGGGATAGGCTCCAGCAACCCCCGTGACCCTAGTGAGGATAAAGCGAGTTCAGAAAATGAATGAATATATCAGATAGTCTCATTTTATGTCACCAAGGTAACATTTGGCAAGCATTGTTTCACATAGTTTTCCCAGTTTTCCCAATGATTGACAAATATTTCTAATTCTAGATTAACAGTGAAGGGGATTTTTTCCATTTTGTAAATGTCACTGGTAATTTGAACCCATTGCTGAACAGTTGGCTCATTTTGTACCATCCATTCCAGAGATACCCATCTATTTAAATAGGTGTCCTAAATACATAGTTTTAAAGTCAGAGGGAATATACATTTTAAAAATTAGCTGCATTGCTTTATTGATCTCAGACCAGTAGTTTTGTATACCCTGACAGTCCCAGAATATGTGGTAGTGATGGGTTAGCTGACAACCACAGTTTCTCCAACATTTACTCTTTACCTGGGAAAAGTGTGCTCTCTGGCATGGGGTTATGAAAAAGTGTGATATGTTTTTCCAACAATATTCTTTCCACATATGAGGTCTTGTGTTTTTCCATTGAGATGTACATATTTGCTCCCAGTCTTCATCTGTTATTACTAATCCTCCTTCCTTTTCCCATTTTTTAAAAATGTTTTTGGTGGAATGACTTTAAGATTTGAAATATTCATATCCATTCTCACAGAGGCTGAGGTCTCAGAGGTGGACTCATCCATTACCCAAGCTGAAGTCACCGAGGTGGTTGGCAAGCTCCTCAGTGGCAGGGTGGATGAGATTCGCCCTGAGTACCTCAAGTCTCTGGATGTGCAGGGGCTGTCTTGGTTGACACGTCTCTGTAACATTGCGTGGCAGTCGGGGACAGTACCTCTGGATTGGCAGACCGGGGTGGTGGTCCCCCTTTTTAAGAAGGGGGACTGGAGGATGTGCTCCAGCCATAGGGGGATCATACTCCTCAGCCTTCTGGGGAAAGTCTATTCCAGGGTACTGGAGAGGAGGATCCGACTGATAGTCAAACCTCGGACCTATCCAGGTTGGTGAGGAGTCCTTACCCCAAGTGGAGGAGTTCAAATATCTTGGGGTCTGGTTCACGAGTGAGGGAAGGATGGAGCGTGAGACTGACAGACGGATCAGTGCAGCGTCTGCAGTGATGCGGTCATTGTATTGCTCTGTCATGGTGAAGAAGGAGCTGAGCCAAAAGGCGAAGCTCTCAATTTACCATTCAATCTACATTCCTGCTCTCACCTATGGTCATGAGCTTTGGGTCATAACTGAAAGGACAAGATCCCGGATACAAGCGGTTGAAATGAGCTTCCTCCGTAGGGTGGCTGGGTGCACCCTTAGGGATAGGGTGAGGAGCTCAGTCACCAGGGAGGAGCTCGGAGTAGAGCCGCTGCTCCTCCACATCGAAAGGAGCCAGCTGAGGTGGCTCGGGCATCTGTTTCGGATGCCTCCTGGACGCCTCCCTGGGGAGGTGTTTCAGGCATGTCCGACCGGGAGGAGACCTCAGGGAAGACCTAGGATACGCTGGAGAGACCATGTCTCTCGGCTGGCCTGGGAACGCCTCGGGGTCCCCCCGGAAGAGCTAGAGGAGGTGTCTGGGGAGAGAAAGTCTGGGCATCCCTGCTTAGACTGTTGCCCCCGCGACCCAGCCCCGGATAAGTGGAAGAGGATGGATGGATGGAAATATTCTTATAAAGCTGTGATATTATCCCTGTTGGGAGTTCTGATTTGTATGCTTTTATAAAAACTTTAATAAGGGGGTTTTATTGTTCTGTATTTTTTGTCCTGATTTCCTGATTGTAGTAATTTTGTATTTGTAGATATCTGTAAAAGTCTTGGTTTTCCAATTTAAAAGTTTCCTTTTGTGTATCAAAGCTATTCATTTGATTTTCTTTGGTAATTTGGTGAAATGTTTTAATACCTTCTGTTATCCACATCTGCCCCATCTTAACGATAGAATGTACTGACAGGTGACACTTGGTCTCTTCACTGGCACACTGTGTTTTTTCACTAGGTGTAAACTAGGGCTTTTTAAATGGGGCTTTTTGTATTTAGGCCCAATATGGCTACTTTATTGTAGTGACTCGTCATGGCAGGATTAACCTGTAAAAAGGCAGAGGGATTGGTAAAAAAAGCATGATTTCAGCATCTTAAATCAAAATGTAACATTGGACTCAACAATAATGATATGTTACAATAATGTTAAAAATGTCTTTGTTGAATATCGTCCTAACATGATTTTACAACAGTTATGAAAACAAAATGACATACAGTTTGGGTGAGGTTTTTTGCTATTGGATCAAAGCAAGTCTGCCTGCTGCTTTGTTTCAATGGAAAATCTAAGAAAAGTGTTTTTTAAAATTTTTTTCCAGGATGAGCCTGGAGCCAGTTTAGATCCCACTCCTGGAGTAGAAGACGACAGACTCAATGGCGTGTCTGGTTCAACTTCGTCTGCAGTGTTACATCATGCTGCTGGACCAAAGAAGAGGAGGCATCGAATTCAAAAGCAAGAAAGGGATAAAGACCAGCAGGTAGGTAAAGTCTGCTGGGTGGCTACATCTAAATCAGTGACTCGTTTCTGACATTGTGCTCCATGAATGAATAAACAGGAGACATGGATGGATACAGACTATTTAGACATCATGTTAAACAGAGTAGCAGCTTTCTATTAACTGAATTTCTTTCTGTTTTCCCAGACTGAAGGAGACATGTCAGTGTTGGCAGACACATCGTTTGGAGAAATGCCCAGCCCGCCCTCTCTATCTCATTGACTGACCCTGACTGGTAACCTTGGATGTGATGATACATAAAAGAGCGCCCAGTTTCTTAAACTGTTTCATAAATACCTGTATGCGGCCTCTGTTCAACCAGTCTTTGCACTAAATGTAATTATACTTGACCATTGTGAGCAAATGAAAAGTTTGCCAGGTGCATACATACATACAAACATATTCTTTGTATATTTTTTTGTTTTTACTTTTTATATTGAAAGTTGATGTAATCACATGAATATCAGTTACAGTGTGTCATGTACAATCTTGTTTGGATAAGATCTAGCAACTGAAATTAAATTTCAGAGAAGCTACATTTTTTTCACAATAACTATGACAATATTGACCTAGACCACTTTAATACAGTAAAGAAAGGATCATCTTAAAAAATATTGTGAAGTCACTGCAAACTGCACTGCACTTAAAGTTCTGTTGTGTTTTTTTCATCTCCTGTATGTTCAATATTGTAGTGTTACAACTGAAAATAGCTAGAGAAACGAATTGCTGTTTATTTGTGTTCTCACATTTAGCTTTTTAACACTGACTGTCCGCTACACAAGATTAATTATACTTTCATACCATAATTTCAATACACATCCTCCAAAAATGTAGGTTTCAGCCATAGATAAATAGCAATGTGGTATTTGCATCATACAGATCATTGTATCTATACGCAGGTGATTTTATTTAGCATCACCAGTTCCATTTAGCTGCTTTTTCAGGTTTTTTTCTCAGATTTCACAGAACCGTGTCATTGAGTGTTCTCTAGTGATCATGAATGAATGTGCTAACATTAAAAAAAAAAAAAAACATAGTGTCACGTAGTAAACTCAGGAGTTAATAAATAAAGAAATACTGAAGTGTTCTGAAACATTTTTAAGAACCATGTTTAAGAGGTGGTTTGAGGTTTTTAATGCATCAATGGTTTGTATCGATCACAGTTCATCATTCTGAGCCAATGGCTGGTCGTCGTTTCAGCGGATGTGTCTGACTGACAGGCATCCAAATTGTCCAATCAGATTTTGTAGATTATATTTAGGGCGGGGTCTGTTCGAGGAGGTGGGATTTTAGGTACCGTCCATCTTCAGCTACATTACAGTGAGCGAGCTTGTCGAAAAGAAAACACAATTTGGAAGTAAAGAAGACTTTCTGGAATTAGTTTTGGCTGTACTTGAAAAAAGACAAACGAAAGCCCATACAATAGGTAAATGTCTTAAACAAGTATGAATGTAGATGCTCGGGTCGACCCAATTTCCCTTTTTCCTAAATTTGGCTAGCTGGCTAGCTAAGCTGCTAGCTAGCATTTTATGCATTAGCTAGCCAGACAGTTAGCTAAATTAGCTAGCAGGTTTTCGTTTAGAACGGATTGTGATATATTGATCATTTTACAACGCCAAACCACAATACAAACGCTATATTGGACCCTCAAAATAATGATGCATGTTTATGGAATCCATCCATCAATATATTGCGTTCTTGTTTTGAAACGGTTCAGGTAATGATCGAGCGAGGTGGAGGTGCTAAGTGACTGGCTAGTATTAACGTTAGCTGGCTAGGTCGCTAAATTTAGCTGATAACCATTTTAGTTACATTGGAAACATTAGCTGCATTAATTCTGTGTTGGAGAATTCAACAGTATGCGTGCATTCATGGGAAATACGGGTTTAAAACGTTTCCTGTTTCTGTAAATATATCGTTATTTGTGCAGCTAACGTCAAGTGGCAGCTAACTGGTGTTCACGTCAGTTCCAGTGAGAGTACCGATGTACTGATGGCTCTTTTGAGCGGATTTGTGTTTTCTCTCTACTGTGTTTGAATAAACGTGATATTTTTCTTTACACAGCTAACTTTGTGACAGACGGAATGTGGACAGTGTCGTAGTCAGAGCCATGGCTGACAAGAGAAAACTTCAAGGTAAAACTCTGCTGCTCTCATCAGCAGTGTTGCACAGGAACCACCACTATGGCCAACGTCGCATCTTTTTATTGTGCAGATACCCTTGACTGATTTTATTTGGTTATATGATAATGTGAAGATGTATGAATCTCTGCTGGTTTTGCATAAAACTGTGCCCAGTGACGTTGTCTACTGTCCATCTCCACAGGTGAAATCGATAGATGTTTGAAAAAAGTAGCAGAGGGTGTAGAACAGTTTGAAGATATCTGGCAAAAGGTAAAAAAAAAAAAAAAAAAGTCTAAGCATTCCGCCTCTATTTAATGCTGCATTTGTAAAATAATGCAAAAAAACCCCATAATACATTTATGATTTGTGTGCATTACAGCTTCATAATGCAGCCAATGCAAACCAGAAGGAAAAATATGAAGCTGACCTCAAGAAAGAGATTAAAAAACTACAGGTAGAGTAGTAAAGTTTTGTTGTTTTTTTTTTCATTTAAGTGGCAAATAAACAGTGCAATTCCTTTTTTCCATACTTCACTGTTTTAACCATCTTTAATCTTTCCAGCGATTGAGAGATCAGATAAAAACATGGGTGGCCTCAAACGAGATCAAAGACAAAAGGCAGCTAGTTGAGAACCGCAAACTAATTGAAACGGTATGGCTGCATGTTATTTAAATGTTATACAGCTGTATTGGTTTATTTTATGTTGGTTTATTTAAAATGAAATTAATCAGCAATACTTGGTTAATTACTGAGCCATGCTATACCTTTTTCTCTTTAGCAAATGGAGCGGTTCAAAGTGGTGGAGCGTGAAACAAAAACAAAGGCCTACTCAAAAGAAGGACTGGGGCTCGCACAGAAGGTGGACCCAGCTCAGAGGGAAAAGGAGGAGACGGGACAGTGGCTAACAGTAACATAACCTATGTTATATCTACACCACCTACACATTTTTAATATTTTTTTTTTCTGAAAGGTTAAATTAAAGTAAATTTCTCACATGTAAACCAGTTTTACAAATATAGCGAAGACATTGAAAATGATGTTTTTAGTCATATTTGAATAGTAAATATAAAATGGGGACCTCAATGGAAATGTGTATAGAGGACTCCTTAATGTTAAAATGTGTTGAACAGTCTGAGTCATTTGCACTGTTTTTTTGTCTTCCCCAGAATACAATAGACACTCTGAATATGCAGGTGGATCAGTTTGAAAGTGAGGTGGAGTCTCTCTCAGTTCAGACAAGAAAGAAGAAGGGTGACAAAGAGGTGAGTCTTTTTTTCCTTTCATCCTTTGTGACATTCTGTAGCTTATGTGTGTCAAGTACTGTAGTCCTTCAAGAGGTTTTTGTTACAAACATTTTTTTTTTTTGGTCATTCTGCATTGCAGAAGCAAGATCGCATCGATGAGCTCAAGCGATTGATTGAACGGCATCGATTTCACATTCGCATGTTGGAGACCATTTTACGAATGCTTGACAATGACTCTGTGCCAGTGGATGCGATCCAGAAGATCAAAGATGATGTTGAGTACTACATTGATTCCTCCCAAGACCCAGACTTTGAAGAGAATGAATTCCTGTATGATGACTTAGACCTGGAAGACATCCGTGAGTATATTGTGCATACAGTATATTCAGTAGGGGTGGATGATCTGGTGAAAGGATCATTAAAAACACAATCTTGATCTATAATTTGGATTACACTCATTCTTGAATAGCAGTAGAGCACAATATGAACTATTAAAATAGAAAATTGACCACAGTTAATAATATTATTATTGTTTTGGTATGAAAATATTTACTAGCTTTTATACTTCTAATTTATTATGTATAGTATTTGCTCTTGTGCCGTGTACTTCTATTTTACTCATTTTTGCTGTGGTACTCTATTGTTGTATCTATCGATCGATCAATCGCAGTTCACCATTTTCTGATTTGACCTGTCACAGTTTCATAATCACAAATGTTTGTTCACTTTTCATAATTGCATAAAAGAGCCTTAATGCTGTTAAGCACAGTTGCTTCCGGAAAGAATCCACAGTATTTACTGGTCAGAGTTCTGCAGCCACCAGCAGCTGAAATGTGACCAGAATATGTTTTGTTTACATGATTTTATTTCATTAATAACATAATCAATAGTCAAAGATCCCCTGCAGGTGAAAGTGGACTTACCAAACACTTTTAGTACTTACAATCTCCCAAGTATCACTTGGATACAAGGAAAAAAAACTGCCAACCCAGCATCAATCCTAGACTAAACGGCTGATATGCTGGACGATACAAATGCAAGACAGATATTTATAGACTGATGTTTTTTTATTATTTTAATACCAAAATAATAACCTATAGTGGAGATATTGCCATCTTTAGCTAATTTTCTGTCATTTATGTTTGTTTTAATGATGTGATTAGTACAAACTTTCTGAAAAGCAAATCATATAATTTTAATTCTAATATGCAGACATCAGTCAAGATTCATTCTACATTTTAACCCAAAGTTTTTGTTCTGACAATCTCATCTGTTTTTAACATGACTCCTACTCTCTTGCAGCGGCAGCATTAGTTGCCACTTCTCCATCAGGTCAGGGTAACGTTGAAGATGAGATGTATCTCCACTCCAGCAGCACTCCCACTTCCACCACTTCCTCTTCACCTATTCCACCTTCCCCAGCCACTTGCACTGCTGTAAGTTCTTGTCTAGGAAAAAACTATAGTTGGTTGTTAAAGGAATTCTGTGTACACAATACATTAGTATATTCTGACAAACTTCTGACATAATTCTGCCAATTTATACACATTTTCCTCTCTTAAGTTTGCATTCAGTTTACCCTCTACAAGCCCAATTGTGTTCTGATCCACTGATTAGTATGATGAATAACATTTTCAAAAGTGGATTGTCATATCAAGGTATCTCCTCCTATAGGAGAACTCAGAGGACGATAAGAAAAGGGGACGTTCGACAGACAGTGAAGTAGTCAGGTGAGAGGCTCTCATCTGTGCTGTGTCAGTAGATGAAAAGTTTAGTGCAGCTCTCTTCACCCCTTGGTCCTGGAGAGTCTTGGTGGCTGAAGGGTTTTGGCCTCTCAGGCACTAAAAGGAATAAGCTTGTTCTCTTGGGACCACGGCTGGAGACTAATGATTTAGTTGTACCATCTCCTGCATTTCTGGGCCTACATAGTTCACAGTAAACTTTGCTCCTCATACACTGTGTAGCACTGTGGGTGCCCTCTGGGTAGTTATGTCTGAAATCTCTGATACTCTGTCATTTTCAGTCGCCTGTGAAGAACGGCACCCCATCCTTGCTATCTTCCTTCTCTTCCTCCACCACCTCTGGGTCCTCCTCGTCCTCCTCCCTTGTGTCCATGGCGAGTGTTGTTGGAGGTATTCCTGCGGTTCCCACGAGCAGTGGTCTTATAGGAAGCTTCAGCAGTGCAGTGCAGCAACATCACCATCAACCTGCACAGCAGCAGCAACAACCTCAACCACCAAACCAACCGCAGCAACAGCAGCAGCCGCCACCTCAGACAAAACCCTCCGTCACCTCACACAATACCCCCAGCCCACCAAGCAACCCCCTCCTACCAGCCTCCACTGCTCCCTCTCTCCCTACACCCAGCACACCCAGTTCATCAGCTCCCAGTTCTCAGTCTCAGCCTACATCTGGGCTAACCCCAGCATCCAGCTTGGGGCTTGGGCTTGGGCTTGCATTGAGCAAAGGTGGCATGACGGGGACCAGCAGTGCCAATCAGATACCTGGTTTGGGCCTGGGCAGCCATGCTCCCTCTCTAAACACAATGGCAGGGCTTATTTCGGGTTCCACGCCTGCCCCTTATGCTCAGGCAGCAGCTTCAGGAGGCCTGGGTTTGAGCAGCACCACCCAGTCCAGCATTTCAGCAGAGAGCAGCACTTCCATCCCCACCACTGGCTCCAGTGGAGTCACCACCAATGGGGCGGGGACCGGCCTTGGTTTGCTAGGCTCCAGCCCGGCCCATAGCTCTCTGAGTGGGAGTATTCTGGGGTTGGTTCCTGGGCAGAACACCCCTGGAGCCTCTCAGGTGCCACCTAGTTCCGTCAGTGCTGCCCCTGGAGTAGTTGGTCTGATGGGAAGCAACGGAGGGAGCGTCGGCGTGGTTGGAGGAGTTGGGGTGAATGCTGCTCCTGCGAGACCACCGAGCGGACTGAAACAAAATGGTAGCACAAGTATGTCAATTTCCTCTAAGTATTTCTGTCTCTAACATGTTCAGAAATGTAATTCAGTTGTGTGTTTTGTGTCTCAGGTTACAGCGCTGTTGTGGCGGAGAGTTCCACAGAATCAGCTCTAAGCACACCGAGCCAGTCACAAAGCAGCCAACCATCATCTCTCAGCTCCTCAACCAGTCAGCCGTAAGTTATTTATTCTCCAACTCATCGAATCCTCTAATCTATTTACACCTTTTATTTTGTATGTCAGAAATTGTGTGACTCCTTCAAAATTCTAAACTTAAGTCTGCAATAAAATGTATAAGAATATCTTAAATATGATTTTGACAAGTGTTAAAAAATGATTGGCTTATGAAGCTAGAGTTACTTTCATAGAGTTGCATTGACTTTTATCCTGAGTTTAAATGTTTGGGGGAAATTCACATTCCAACAAAACTGCAAAACAAAAGTAACATGAAAGTAACCACTGAACTCTGCATCCTGAATTTATTGGACCCCATTCAACTAGCTAAAGAAATGGCTACTTCTATAAATAATAAGTTAAGATTTGTTTCTCCAAGCTTTTCTTGGGGTGTATTCACACCTAGAAAGTCTTTTGGTCCACTTATTTGATTCGGATCAAATGTGGACTTTATGTTTTTTTGTTTGGGTCGGATCACATTGTCATTGCATTCTTTTTCCTAGTGGACCAAACTTTGGAAACAGAAGCACACATGTGATGGCTGGCATTGGACAGAAAAGTTAGGGGCAGGGTGAATTGGAGACGGCAGGTGTTGATGAAAACAAACATGGAGGTCCTAAGTGCAGTTATCGCTTTCTGGATATTTATTCTATTTTTACAGATACAAATTTATGAAAATATTGTTAACTGTCAAGAACAGCTCGTTCGGAGCCATTTTTGTAATGTGGGCATCTGACGAAATGTCAGTGAGACATTCAATCTCATCATTGCTCTATGTCTGTCCACGGTTCATGGCTGCTGCTGCAATTAGCTCTGACTACCTGTGCGGTTTGGTTACTTCCGGTTCCAGCGGCTATGGTGGCTCATCAACCACAAAAAGGCGCGTGATTCCTTGGTTTGTTTTGGCTCGAGGCTGGTTGTATTCACAACTGAGGTGAGCCAGCCCAGAGTCCCTTTGGAAGCAGACCAAGACCAGGTCTGCTTATTTGATTTGAATCAGAGTTTGCATGCTTGTATTCACACCAAAAAAAAAAAAAAAAAAAAAGAAGTCAGGACTTTCCAGGGAAACGAACCAAACAAAGTAGGTCTGAATGCACCCTTAGATCTACTCTGGGTAAGTTTAGGTTAGGTTCAGTAAAGTTCAGTTTCGGTTTTGATTCAAGATCACTGACTGTTTTGTTGAAGCCTGTTATTTAACTCTTTCAATGCCATGGGCCGATTAAATCGGCTTTACGAATACAACCTTTAAAGTGCCACGGGCCGATCAGATCGGCTTTGGAGAACACGCCATATTTGTGTACAAACAAACCATCCACCCCCATTTCTTTCTCACATTTCGATGACGTTCTTTCTGTGTCCCCCTTTTGAGACCAATCAGACAGGAATTTGAGGTCACGCGACCGAATAAATTATGCAAATTATGATCAATAATGAATCGGCTGCGTCCGGTGCGTTTTGAATCTAATCAGCAATCGGTCGGATGTTACCGAGCGGTTTCCTGCAGGATTCTTCAAATATTATAAAAACGACGCGAAATACTGAAAAACGGCCAAATTCTGTGGCACTTTTAAGGCTTATTAGCCCCTTAACTGTCTGGCACCGAAAGAATTAAAAAAAAAAAAAAATTAAAAAATAAATAAATATATATATATATATATATATATATATATATATATATAAGAAAACACTCAAATCAGTAACTTGGGGTGTGAAAGGTCTTAGAGTTACATGGGAACTCAGAACATTAAGTTGGTCTGTGTTCGCCATTTGACCCCAGCATGATGGTAAATCAAATTAGTCTTAAATTATGTTCAGTATCTGTAAAAAGCTTTTAAATACAGCTGTCACAAATCCCGCATGTGCATTAAATATGTTAAATATGCTTTGCCACTCCCCTTCTATCTGCCACAGGATGGACAACGGCCCCAGTTTAATCAGCTCCATCACCCTGCCTCCCAGCTCTCCGTCCCCCCGTTCTCAGACAGCACACCTGGAGGAGGGAGCCTCCTCAACGGGCCCCACTCCTACTCTCAAGCCTCTGAGGGCCTCAAGGTGAGCGTCCAGTCAGGGGTTGTAGCAGAGAGGGCACATATTATACGCAACCTAAAAATAGCCTGCATTTGTTTAAACCAAGCAAAGAGTAATTGATCCTTATTAAGTATTCTGAATTTCCCCTGAGAGATTACGAGGCCATCAAGACAGATGTGAGACCGTAAAATCAAAAGCTTTGTTCACAAACAACTCATTGCTATTTCCTGGTCAGATTTACTAAATTATCCCCTTCAATTGGATCATTTTTAGTTCAATAAGGTGACTGTGGTGGCACTGGCAATTTTGCTTCACGCAGTAGTCAACAAAAAAGGGTAAAGCTGTGAATAGAATTAGAATATCCTCGTCTGCCTACGAACCTCTGCTCTCTGCAGCTGCCCCCACAGTACAAGCCCACACTTGTGATGCATTTAGCTACAAATCATGTAATGCTAAGATGCAGATATTTGCATGTGCACCTGTCTTGTTCTCTTCATTGCAGTTATGAAGAAAACACTGCCAGGCAATTTTTGAGACTAAATGAGTCAGATGAGTTGCAGAGTTCTGTTTGTTTTGAATCTGTTGCTCAGATGTAGTGTAACAGGTCATAGTTTAATGTTATGGCTAAAGGTGCATGAGTTTACCCTGACCCTTGCCCTTATGCTCATTTTACAATCCCGTTTCCT
Source organism: Sphaeramia orbicularis (assembly GCF_902148855.1). Classification (NCBI taxonomy): domain Eukaryota; kingdom Metazoa; phylum Chordata; class Actinopteri; order Kurtiformes; family Apogonidae; genus Sphaeramia; species Sphaeramia orbicularis. The sequence continues at coordinate 34,209,794 of NC_043972.1, read as the reverse complement.
CATCAGGCTCCTGAGCCTCTGAGCTCTCTGAAGGCGATGGCTGAAAGGGCAGCGCTGGGATCTGGTCTAGATGGAGAAATTAGCAACCTGCACCTAACAGACAGAGGTCAGAATGGAACGACATTCTACGTATGATAATTAATGGCTCGTGATATGAAACTGCTATCACATGCGTACCAGTTTTTTACATTTTGATGAATAGGTTATGTTCAGTAATTATAGATTGTTCTTCAGTTGCTGCTGTTTCAAAGGTCAAAGGTCAGAGCACCTCATATAGTTCTGAAATCAATATTTAATGACTCAAACTACTAAAATATTTATCATAGGTTTATGTTACATTATTTAAAAGTAAATGCTTCTCTTTGATTCATATCATTGAATTTTTTTTTTCACCAGCTAATCGAACTAGTTCTACAGGCTGGCCGTTAAATAATAAAATACTTGCTGATAATGTGGTAGCAGATGTTCCTATTTTGTTATTCATAAATATTTAGTGTACCAGTTTCTGCCAGTGTAACCACATGAAGAGAGGGAGAGGTCCTTGAGGAGAATTGCTTTCTCATTCATTCTTTCTCTGTCCTGTAGATATTTTCTCTGGTTCATCTGCAGCGCCCGGCACTCCTGCAGCCCCTCAGCCGTCCGTGTCGGAAGTCAGCATCCCCCCATCGCTCGGGGTGTGCCCGCTGGGACCCACCCCACTCCCCAAAGACCAGCTGTACCAGCAGGCCATGCAGGAGTCTGCGTGGACACACATGCCGCACCCCTCTGACTCTGAGAGGATCAGGTGAAAGCTCCACATTTTTCATTAATATTTCATCTACTGCAGTTCCACAGTAACAGTTAAGGTGGCCTATTTTTATCCTTATTAGAAGCTTATTAAGCATAATCACTATTCCTGCACAACAACCTTTGAGGTGTGAAATACTGTAAGATCATTTATTATTTAAACCACGGGTGTCCAACTCATTTTAGTTCAGGGGCCACATACAGCCCAATGTGATCTCAAGTGGGCTGGACCAGTAAAACAATAGCATAGTAATATATAAATAATGACAGCTTAAAAATGTTCTCTTTGTCTTAAAGTGAAAAATGTAAAATTACCCTGTGAATAACTTAAACAACCAAGAACATCAAAGTGCATTTTTACTAATATTATGCCTCAGCTCATCATTTACTCATGTGCATCAAAACATACAGATCACAGTGGATCTACAAACACACCAAACGTTTAGTAACAGGCAGAATTATTGTTTTACTTATTTTTCTTCAGACATTTCAGGTTGTACATGGTTGTTCATGTTATTCCCTTTTTTGTGAAAGAATAGTTTGTAAATGTAAACATTGTTATATAATTTTTACTTTTTTTACACTAAAAGAAAACAATTTGGAGTGGTTGTTATTTATATATTATGGTATTATTTTACTGGTTCCACCCACTTGAGATTGAATTGGGCCGCATGTGGACCCTGAAATTACTGATTGTACATGTCTTCAGTGTAATTTTTGGCTTTCACAAATTCATCCCACTGGCCGGATTGGACCCTTTGGTGTGCTGGATTTGATCCACAGGCTGTACATTTGACACCCCTGATTTAAAGTATGACATACATGCAAGTGTGGGTTTCTTTGTACATCATCAGTTGCTGGTTTTTCTCTGTGGATTATTAGAGTGTACTGTGGAATAATATGAACATCTGCAGGTGAGCTGTTATCAGTTGTTGATGTTACTCATTTCCGTCTGTTCTGTCCTAAAGGCAATACCTGATGAGGAATCCGTGTCCCACATTGCCCTTCCACCATCAGATCCCACCTCACCACTCTGACTCCATAGAGTTCTACCAGAGACTGTCCACAGAAACGCTGTTTTTCATCTTCTACTACCTGGAGGTAACTGCACACCCACTCAGCTCACACACGCAAAGCTTCTGCCCAGTCAGCCTTTTCTGTTCATCTGCCTTTTCCCCCCTCGTGTACCGGAGACTGCATTTGTAAGCTTAATCCTCTCTTTGACGTATCTCTCTCTCAGGGCACCAAGGCTCAGTATCTGTCTGCCAAGGCTCTGAAGAAGCAGTCATGGAGGTTTCACACCAAGTACATGATGTGGTTTCAGAGGCACGAAGAGCCCAAGACTATCACTGACGAATTTGAACAGGTGCAGACCCTCTACAGTCCATATACACAGGACAGCTTTAACTAACACTGTTAACATGCACAAAATGGACAGGTTTTACTCTTATTCTGTATAAGATCATATTTCTAATAAGATGTTTACACTGCTAATGAAAAAAATATTCAACTAATTATCAAATGATTTTTTTGAGATCGGATTTAATTTCCCTTCTACATGCAAATAAATAAGCTCATTTTTAACCTAAACACACACAAGCTTTCATTTCAGTATTGACAGATTGACTTTGTATGTTTTCACATTGAATGCAGGACTACACAGCTTTAAGAAGCAATGTTCTCCTGCTTGTTACTCACCTACATGTCATTGCACCTTTAATATCAGTGCTCACTACTTCAACCATTCCATTTGTTTCATTAGTTATCTTTAATGACATATACTTTAGTGATTATTGAATAATAAAGCACTTAAAATATGTTCACAAATTTCTGCAGTAAAAGTGAGACACACTCTAAATGCCCCAACATATTCTCCATAAATAGGTGTATTACAAACACACTCCATTCAGAGAAAAGGCTAATTCAGAGAATCCAAACAGAACTGCTTTTCACATTTACGTCAAATTCAGAGTAAAAGTATATGCATGTAAACATAGTGACTGATTTGTAATGTTGTGTTAATGATGATTTTTTTCCCTGCAGGGCACTTACATTTACTTTGACTATGAAAAATGGGGCCAGAGGAAGAAGGAGGGGTTCACCTTTGAGTACAGGTACCTCGAAGACCGAGACCTGCAGTGACGGACACAGTGAAGCGAAAAGGACAGAGAGACAAAACGTGCTGCTGTTGACATTCCGAGACTGAACTCCAAACTGTGGATAGAGATTGTGATGTGTAGTAGAAACCCTCTCCTAACATGGAGACTGGTATCTGTATAGGCTGCATCTCATGTGAAGCCCTCGCTCCTCATGTAGCAGATTGCTTTTGACTAAAAAACGCCCTGTGGGCCTGATCAAACGCAGTGTGCTGTATGGGCTGAGGGGGTTTTCATTAGAGATCTGCGTTTGTGCCTGTCTGTGTGCACACTCAGTATGTGGCATTAGGAAAGCCTACCCCATGCATGTTTCTCATGTTTTGTTTTCTTTTTCCGTTTCATCAAAGATTCTCTGTACCACCTACCCAACATGAGCCTGGAAGCCTTTGACTTGACACAAAACAAACCTTGGATTGGATTGTGAAGTAAACTGCCCATCTTGTATTTACTGTAATTTGGTGGTTTAGAATTGGGGAAGTACATTGGACATTTAGTCATGGTGTGTAGGAATGGCTTCTTTTAAGACCCTACGATGCCTGTTGAATATGGTCACTATTAGAGATAGTGAGCGGTTATCAATAGTTTTATTGATATTGTCTTGGTCAATTTAAACGCTGATTGAGAGTGACCACAGGGCCTCTCCCCTGTGAAGGGGAAAGAGTCCTATTGGACATGGATTAAATTGCTATGCAATTGAACTGGTCTCTGACTCCCTCTCTTTACAGAAAACGTGTTTTTAAGTTAACCTGTCAGACAAATGCATTATTATGGCGCATTCATGTTTGTGAGAAATTAATAAACTTGTAAAATAAATCTCACCAATAGGCTTTGAGAAATTACTCTACTTGATGTTTAATTCGTGCAACACAAATTTCCCATTGGCCTCAAAGCCAGCGTCCATGCTCAGCGTAGTGAATGTACATGTCCCCAAATTCTGTAGACACAACACAGATCACCTCTTCTAGTCTCCAAATACACAGGTAGTGTTAAATAATCAGTTTGTTTGAGTCAACGTCCCCTTTTATTACTTTGGTGTTATGTCATCCTGAAATCCCACTGTGTTTAATTTACCACCTGATACCACCTGAAGTGAAGACCCGCTACAGTGACTGTGCACTGATTCAACTGTTTACATGTAGAAAATTACACATCTGGTGGTAGATTCAACTGGTGGTGAAGAAACATTTCGTCTGCCGTGCTTGTTGACGTGCAACCCAGAGGAACAAACCCATTTACACTGTAATCGGCTGATGGACAGATCCCAGCTTGTCTTTGAATCGGAAAGAGTGTTACAAGCAACGAAAACATCTAGAATCTGTACTGAGTTTAATCTTATGTTGCGTGTAAAATTCAGCTCCTGGTTAGTTTTCGGCTTTTTTTTTTGGGTGGGAGAGGGAGGGAGGGGGCGATTGAGGATGTGAAAAAGAAATATGTTTTAAGTTATGAGGAGATTGCCTTTTATAGATTCTATTTTTGGGGCTTTAAGGTTTTCAGAAAGGGAAGGGTGGATAAGAAATGTGAATTTCAAGACATATTTACAGTTTTTTTCTCATCACAGTTCTGCATGGGAGATGTCATAAAACGGGGTTATAACAGGATTGTACAATTTCAATAAATACTTTTAAGAAATGACATGTCGGTGTGTTTGGTAAAGTCCAGCCATTTCTACACTATATAGACAGTTTCCTCATTTTAGATTACAGTCATGTAAAAACTCAAAAAAAAGAGTTTGGTAAATTTATGTCCAACTTTAGTACTATGGTCAAGTTACTCGGAGCATTTATTACATTTTTTAATGTTAAAACACTAAGATTCTTGAAATTCAGTCTGTGAAACACTTAGCCAATGTTACTAACCTGAACACACATGATCTGCTTCACAATCAGTTTGCAATTTAATGACATTTCTCACAAAACTACACAATCTGCTGCACTAATCTTTCACATTCACACAAATACTTCACTTAATTGGTTATAAATAAGACACAATAATACTCCATGTGATGTGATACATCACACCTACAGGGTGGGGAAGCAGTATTCACAATGAACATTTAGTTGTTTTTTCTCAGCAGGCACTACGTCAATTGTTTTGAAACCAAACATATATTGATGTCATAATCATACCTAACACTATTATCCATACCTTTTCAGAAACTTTTGTCCATATGAGTAATCAGGAAAGCAAACATCAAAGAGTGTGTGATTTTCTGAATGCACTCGTCACACCAAAGGAGATTTCAAAAATAGTTGGAGTTCCATAAAGGACTTTATAATGGAAAGAAGAGAATGACTATGAGCAAAACTATATGAGAAAGTCTGGAAGATACTATTAAAGAAGATGGGAGAAGTTGTCACCCAAATATTTGAGGAACACTTGCGCAAGTTTCAGGAAGTTGTGTGAAGGCAGTTATTGAGAAAGAAGGAGGACACATAGAATAAAAAACATTTTCTATTATGTACATTTTCTTGTGGCAAATAAATTCTCATGACTTTCAATAAACTAATTGGTCATACACTGTCTTTCAATCCCTGCCTCAAAATATTGTAAATTTTGCTTCCCCACCCTGTATATCTGGATAATTTTACATCAGACCCACAAAGAACATGATTTAACCATTTCTTTTTCAGAGTCAATATTTTTGCATTCTTCTAGTGTGCTCCTGTTGAGAGGAAAACTACAATAAGTAACTTGTACATTCAATATTTTTCTCTATATAAATGACAGGACGCTGTGAAATCTTTACAGACTTTATTAAAATGAAAAGTCAAAAAAGTACAAACAAAAACAGAATTAAACACTGTTTCAGATGAGTTGGACATATACTACAAGCGACATTGAGTGCAAAGGTCTGTGTGCATCCATGATCACATCTTCGATTCCTTCTTGACTTTGAGGAACTCGGCCATATTGGAGAAATATTTCTGGTTGGCTTCAGCCACCTTTTTCTCTGCAGCTTGTGGGTTCACGATTTCCAGTCCCTGCAGACGAAAGCATGTTGTTAGCCAAAATAACTCAGTGTCGCTCAGGGGACATTTTGGTAGAAGAGGACGTCTGGTGTGTTTTTTATTTATTTTTACCTGTAGAGGAGTGAACGCCACACTGGAGCTGGTTCCTGAGGAGCGGTCTCTCACTGTGGATTTTCCTCCATAAGTCATGCTCTGTTTCTGTAACGTCCTCTAAAAAACAACATGGATTAAGAATCAACAAAAAAAAAAAATCATACAAAGCACTTCCAGCGGAGATGGACAGGTCTCGATGTGTTACCTGGAGGGATTTGGAGATCCGGGCCTTGGTGGCCTCGTTGACCTGAGCTTGACGGACTCGCCCACTGCCGCTCTTCCCCAACTGCCCCAAACTGAAGCCCAGATCCTCCTGGTATGCATCATCTTCAATCTGTAATCACAAATCATGCTTGAAGTTGCAGCATACACACTGTATATTAAGACTAAGGCTATTAGATGATGTTTAACAAAGATGATTTTTATTTGTTACCTCCGCCAAGGAGGTTATGTTTTTTGCTGGCGTTGGTTTGTCTGTCTGTCTGTGTGTAAGATAACTCAAAAAGTTATGGACAGATTTCGATGAAAATTTCAGGAAATTTTGATACTGGCACAACGAACAATGATTAAATTTTGGTGGTGATCGGGGGGGGTCTGCAATCTCCGATGTGCTTGTAGTTCCAGTTCTGTTTTCAGCTTCTTTTCCCTGACATTGTTTATATCTTTTACCCCTGGATGTCCACTGGATCATCATCCACCCCTCTAATGAGGGGTCACAGACCCCCTGCCCGTTCATTAAGTCATAAACATATTACTAGTGCCTATATAGGTATTCTATGGATCATAAGATTCTCCATATTTTTGCTATTTGGGCACTTAATGAAAATCATTAGCAATAAAGAACACTTTATTATGAAATCAAGATGTGTGTCGAGGATTGTTCATGTTCCTTTAGTCCAGTTCAATTATGATTTAAGGAGGTCCAGATGGAGAAAATTGCTCATGCACAGGTCTGCCAGCATCACCATGTTTCAGTTGCATTATAATTTAATTATACATTAATTAATTAATATACAGTATATATATTGAAGTAGCACTGGTCATGTATTAACATTTGCACTGTGTGAAATCAATGCCTCAAATCTAACAAAGAAGCAATAGTTAATGTCATTTCAACAATTTATTTTTTTCAATTATTTATTTTTAGTGCAAGTCTGAACTCTGAAGAGTTATCATTATCAAATTAGTGATGTTTATGTTTACTTTATTCTGATGAAACACTGGCCTAATTAAGGATGAGGACCCAAACTTGTCCTGATCTCATTTTACAGATTTGAAAATTTAACTGTGTTCCAAATATGGATTAAATTTACATTTATTATAAAACATGCTGAGTGAAAGACTATGAAATGTTTTTTTGACACAGTCTAAACTGTGCATCAGGTTTAAATAAAGCTAGGGCCTAAAGTGTCTAAAATGAAATCTCTGGTGTTTTACTGTTGAATCACATGTGACTTATGTGAAACTGTTCATCATCCATCTTCAGAGGTTATGTGGGCTGAACCTGAGCTGCTGCAGAACATGGAGATTTTTATTTTAAGGCGAGACATTTATGAATAACATGTATATTTAAATAAACCTGACTTGCCACACATTACTGCCAGAGTTAGACAGAAGTGTGGCTCACGGAGGTATTTTTATTAATACACTGAAGTCATGACAATACAAGCTACCGACCTCTGCAAAGGTTCATCCTGTTGGCGTGTTTCCTGATCTCAGTCAACCCAAGTCGCTCCTTCATCTTTCGATACCTTCAGTAAGAAAGAGCAACAGTCTCTGTTGGTACATACTGTATATACACACACACTTGTTACTGTGTTTTTTCACAGAGCCTTATGTAAGCCTCTTGTGCCTGGTGAGTTTAAAATAGCTAACAGGTTGTGTACCTTCTCCCTCCTCTCTTCTTCCTCTGTCCGTCCAACGGGGCCGGCAGTGGTTTGACCTGCTTCACCGGTGGAGGCTCCTGCCATTTATCAAACTTCCTCTCGATCTCTTCTTTTAGATCGTAGCCTACCTGCACAAATTCAACTCAAGGTTAAAGTCAAAACTGTCACAGGTGAGTTCCAGTCTTTCATTACTGCAGACACTCAAAAACAGGGAAGGTTAAATGGTAAAACTGATGAGAAAAGGGGAACATTTCTGCACACTGTGATGCTAATAGATTAGCCTTATGGTGCAATGTCATTTTTGAAGAAAAGGAATGACTAATACTATGCATCAGTGTTATTTTGCTTCCTCATACATGCAACAAAATATGTCAAAAACATTATGTTGTTCAGTATTGATGCAGATGTGATCTCTCTGCACACTCACCTTTCCATCTGAACTCTCATGGAAACTGTCCACTCGAGCAGCCAGTGTGCACTTGGCAGCCACCAGACGAGCCGCCTTCCTCCTGAGGTCCTGAACAGAAGTAAGACAGATATTAGCTACTGAACCGCAATGGAAAGCTCCTTCAACTTTTGATGTCTGTGCTTCTAACTACATGCACTGACAGGGGGCAGGGACTGCACCACATCACAGTGGTAGATGAATCCGGTGTGTGGAAGTAGAGAGGTGCTGCTGAAGCCAGACAGGGTTCTCCTCTGGGCTCCCAGCAGCATCAGGTTACAGGCTGGCATCTTAGAAAGGTTGGTCAGGCCTCCAGCGATACCTACAGCCAGAGAGGGAAAGAGAGGGAGTGAGAGAGAGAGGAAAACTTAACATTCATATGTACAAACAATCATTATCATAGCATAACTGCCCAAGTCATATTTTTGTAAAATAACAGCCAATGATGAAAAATGAAGCAGCAGTGTTAGGAGAGTAAAGTTATGCTGTTATCACAACGTGGCAGAAAATATCACATAGGCATTTATGCTATGAGGCTAACGATATGTAAAATATAAGATATAATATAAGAATTACATTTTAACAACATTATGAGACTAACAGAAACACAGAGTCCCCTGGTGCTTCAGCTTCTGACTTTAACTTTCACCTGGAAAAAGGCCAAATGGACTTTTAAAATGATTAAGTCTCCCCTTGTGTATTTTCTGTCATCTAACAGAGGGTAAAAGTATAGCGCACACAGGATGGTTGTCCAGGATTCTTTGCACTCCTCTGAACCAACTGCCATGAAAGTCAATGTGATGACATAATATGAGTCCCTTCAATCTGGACTGAGAGGTTTCCATGCCACATACTGCATTAGGTGCTCTAATGCTACACTGCAGGTAAAAGTGTCTCAAATCTGACTTTTTGCCCCTATGTGATTTTGTATGACAGTCTGAACAGCACAAATCCCATTTTTTCAAATCAGACTCAGACCACTTTCATATGTGGTCCTAAATCAGACATTTATCTGATGTTTTGCAATTCAGTCTGAATGGTCATGTCACATTTCATCTGACTTTTATTTCACTGAAATGCGACAGACGTCACAATTTGGCACTGGAGGAGGCGGGACCACGCAAGATCCATATTTAGGTCTATAAACACAGTGTGTGATGGTTTGTCTTTCTTCTGCGCATGCGGGTCCATAGACTGTTCACACATCAGTCTGACAGTATCACATTTGAATTAGAAAATGAACCCCCCACACACACACACACAAAAAAAAAAATTTGATTTTGGCCAATAAAAAAATAGAATTGAGCATTAAGACCTGTAGTGTGAATGTAGCGTTAAATTTATGGGTAGAACAGATACAGAAGTTTATGTTCAATCCTACAGTCTAAGCCTCCTGAAAAATGCAATCTGTGCTGCAGCCCAGAGCACAAGGCTGTCAACATGAGCTTATGAGATAAGCATGTTACAATGTGGACACCTGTGGGATCAGACCTGAATAACAGGAGTGAATATGAGTGAATAATCACCAAGCTACGATATCTAACAGGGTTAAGCAGTATCTCCTCAGTTTTATTCACTTTTAGAATGAGGTGATTAGCAGTATACAAATTTCTCAAAGTAACAGGGTGACATCCCCTTCTTTCTCTATACATTAAAAAAAGGCTGCCATCACTGAATTTAGTTAGACATTTCAAAAAATCATGGGAAGGAAAGCTTCTAGGACCCCCAAAATATAGTGCTTGAGGTGATCTTTGGAAAAAGGATTCATCAAGTAGATAAACAAGAAGAAAACTCCAAGGCACTCTCTTAAAGCATTAAAATGCCTTTATTCTCATGGCATGGTCCTGTGTAGACCTTAAAAAACACTTCAACCCGTTTTGGCTTCAAGCCTCCGTCAGGAAGTAAAACTAATATACTACATTTGTTAGCTGGAAGCTCTCACACAACCCTGAGGGACACCTATGATGTGTGCAGGCATTATTGATGTTTACATGTGGATATAATCTCTCAGAAACAACATCACTCTAAAGAAATCAGTCTAAAGTCATTCTTGTTTGGTAGAGATTCTTGGCTTTAAGGACAGCTCCCCGCCCCCACAGAACAGAAACAGGGTGTGAGTCCAGTGACTATTGGAAAAGAGGACCCCATTCTAGAGTTAACTCCTCTAATAACACCCACAACCAAAAAAGAAAGATACCTTGTGGGCCTGAGGCCCTGTGATGTGTGCTTAACAAGAGCCTGGACTTTTATCGTTCCTGTCCAGAACCCAAATTCACATAAAATGCTTTCTGTAACAGCAAAGTCTGGAGTCTCAACCCTGAGGTAAAATTCATTCAGTTACACCAAAGATCACAAGTGAAGCAGGTACACCATAAGAGTATACAGCAAAGATGATTACAATTCTCATGATGTTTTTTCTTCTTACCCATGATCTTTGCAGCTGTTGATGCTCCGACAATAATGGACAGGTTTGGGGCGATAAAGGACATCCTGGACTCCACATATTCATAGATCCTATGTTTTGATTGGTTCAACTCCAGAGCCATATTACAGGCCTCTTCCAGTTGCTTCAGTTCATCTTCACTGAGCAATGACCTTAAACAAAAAGAACATACAAATTCCCTTTACAATGTACTGAGATCAGTTTACAGAAACAAAAATGGAGCACAATGTTGGAAATACATGTCATATGAAACAAGAATTAACTCCTCACCCCTGTGTAGTCGAGGCTGTGACACTGACAACCATAATAGTGGCATTGGTGAGGATTTGCTGCAGAGTTTCATTGTTTTTGCATTTCTCCAAATTATTTCCCAATTCCTGAGAAGAAAGTGCAAGTTTTAACAAAATGTTCACACTGCATGCTGGAAAACAACACTGATAACACATTGAACTGTGCCAAAAAAAAAGAACAGTCTTAACATGTCCGGGAAAATTACTGAGCGGATAAAACACAAAACTGATGGTAGTAGCAGATTATTTATAGAAAAACCCGTCTCATCATCTCACCTTGACTGTTCGGATGTAATCTAAAGAATCTGGCACCAGAGATTCAAGTTCTGGAAACCTTTTGGAGTATTTGTCCCGAGTGAACTTGTGAATGATATCTGAAAACAGGCAAAAAAAAAAAAAAAGAAAAAAATGGTGTGTGTGTGGGGGGGGGGGGGGCCAGCTTAGATCAAAAGAGAATAGAAAAGCTTGGTGAACTACAAAGAAATCAACCACTAGACTCACTGAGCTCATTGTCGATTTCCACTGTGAGGTTATTGGCTGCGACAATCAGTCTGTACTCTGGGTCGGCTTCAACTGGGCCTGAGACTGAAAGGGAACATATAAAACCAGGGCATGTTTGTGTGGACGTTAATTTGTATGGTTCAAAACACATGATGTCATACCTACAAAGACATACATACAAATGTTTTTACACTCACCCTCTGAGTTTTTGCGCTGTTTTCCAATATAAACTGAAATTTTGTCCATGATCTCTGAAAACTGCATGTAAAAAGTGAAATTAAAAAAATGACACATGAAGAATTGTATTGACTAAAACTCTACTTTGATACAACTCACCTGTTTGCTGTTGCGAAGCTTGGCGATGGATGCAACACTCTCTGCTTTACTGTAATCCACCTCCATCTCCTCTGGGATGTCCTCCAGTCCTCCTTCCATTCTTCCATGTGTCCCCTCTCCATCGCTGTCTCCCTCCTCACCCTCTGGATACAGGCCATCCTCACCCTCATCTCCAGCCTCCTCCAGGTCTGCAAGCAGCTCATCTGCCAGAGACATCTGTGAAGGGACAGAAACAGGAGGGAACTGGCCTGATAATACTGATAGGACTTAACTTTTATTCATTGTTTTTTCTTACAATGAATAAATGAATAACTGCTCTAACTGTTTTTACTTTTAGTTAGAGCAGTAGAAAAGGTTACTGTTGAATCGACAAGGGATAGATCTATTATCATCCATGGACGATTCCTGGATTTGATATTCATGTTTTTATGATTATCACTTTTTTATCCAACAGTGAGTAAAACAAATTCAATTTAAAATGCTCTACATTGGTTCTAATTCAGCCACTTCTCTCTGCCTGTTGAGCAACATCATCCATTTACTTGTTAAAAGAAACAGTTAATCAGCACTGAAAAAATGAAAGAATATTTATCCATTTACTAAACTGTATTATTTATAATCCCTCCAGGTCAGTGTGGAACCTGACAAATAACACTGTTCAAACATTACTACATTGCATTGTTTTTATTTGATTTGAGCATAAGCATTTCAATGAAATTTTATGGTTGAGTTATTCTAAAATAGGTCACCAAAATGATTATTTCTTATTGCAATTGTAAATGGTTACAAATACTGGTTACATAAGACTTCCCATTCTCTGGACTCATTTCTCTCTACAGTATGTAATAGTTCAACAAAAATTTGTCCGGGCAGTAGAAAACGTCAGTATCAATATGTGAGCAGTTTACCAATTACAATGCTAATATTGCACCTATTTTCATAGTCCTCAAGTAGGATTCCCTTCAGACATATGTGGTACTTCATAAATGTGAGGATTTATGAATATCAAATCCCTGAGACTCTGCAGAAATCCCATTTCACATTAACCATATACAAGGCTAATGGTTGTACACAACTTTTCACTTTCAGCATTTAAGAATATAAATTCGCAAAATGTTCAGACATACGACCAAAGCAGATACACATAAACAAAGGAAGTTTGATCATTGAGGTTACTGTTCTACACATATCAACATTAGCTAAGCTAGCGTTAGCATACGTTGGCTGGACGCAGCCAGTCAGGCTAATATGCACTTTTTAAACTACGATAACTTACCCTGAGAGTTAAAACTCTTGTCCACTAAAGACGCAAAAACAAAGATATCCTAACCAGGCTTTAAATTCCTGTGAATGAAGGTAGAACGACTGGCTATATGATTTTTACTAGGATAATCGTGCTAAGCAGTGTTTCAGTGAAGAAAGGTCGCATCATAAGTACGTCACAGCTTTCGCATGGATTTTTGGGAAATGTAGTCAATTTACTTTCCAAGCTGTTTAAATGGTTTTCACAGAGGGCACATGGAGTTTTTCTATTTATAAATCGAGCACCTTAAAAATATAGAACAAAACAGTTTATTGCCATGAAACAGTTCAATAGGAGGTTCACATTTTGTAGTTTTTATTTCCCCTTGTTTATACACTTTCCCCTGAAAACCATTCTTTAAACAATACAGGTTTTAAACCAACATTTAAACAGACTAAACAAATGGACTAGTTGAACCTCGACTGCATGATGGACTGTTATTAGTAGAAAATGGGATAAATTAACAGATACACAAACAAATGGGGTTATTTACCAATGAAATTCTTCAATTTTTCATGCTAAGCTACATTAATTGTCATTAAAACAAGGTAAAAGAATGACAAGACAGCTAAAAATTCATAGACATTGAAAAATAATGAAACATTACAGGACGTAGTTCCATACAGATTGGCATATATTAACAAGTAAAATTATACAAAATACTTTTTTTTAGCAATTAAGACGTTTGGGAAAATATTTTGATTTATTTGTTATGAAGATCTTAGAGAAGATATAACCTAGATGCATTCTGTCCCAAACAAATTATAGTTAAGTTAATATATGTTAATTGCACCAAAGCAAATAAATAAAATAAATAAACAAATAAATAAATAAATACTGCATGGAAATAGGCTTTACATAAATATGTAAAACAATGAATAAATACATAAATTAAGCATAATAAATTATGAGAAAGTTTTTAAGACTAAAAGTATAAAGAGACAGAGCTTGTTTCATTTTTCGTGCAGTCTAAGAATACAGCTAAAGTAAACAGCTCTAAAATGATTTTGTATACACTTGTATTACGATATTTGTACAAATGTGAATGAGTATTTATAAATACAGGAGTCAAGCGATTTCTGTTCCAGACTGCTGCCTACAAGAACGACTGCAATGAAAAACTTTCTTAATAAAGAGAGGACTGGAATACAAGCGTTTACATAGACTGATGAATGACTAAAGACTATTTCCCATACACCTGGGAAATAAAACAACAGAATGAAGCAGAAAAAGAGAAGGTAAGCTGGTATACAGCAAGACTCCCACTGCATAGCTGTCAAATCTGTTTCAGATTTTACAAAGCTCCAGGCTCCTCTTCTCTTAGCAAACGCTGCCTTTTCCTTTGAATAAACTCTGTAAACAGTGGCAGACAGGAGCTCAGCATCCCCTGTCATACAAAATCCTGTCGCTGGTAAAACCTGGAATGTGTCCAGCTTTTAGTACGGGAGTCTTAATCTTTCAGTTGCCTATTCAATATAAAAATAGCCTCTGAGTGAATGGCTGGTCGTTTGGGGTAATTCACTGGCCAGTCTCAGAGGGTTTGGCTCTAAAGGATCCCACGATGACGTCTAACTTCACACCAAGTGCGGGTCGTCGGCGGGGCTGACAGTGAAGCGTGATGATGTCACTGGATTGGTCCCTACAGGCGACCTCGGTTTGATTGACAAATCCTCTTTCCTTTTTGAGTCTTTGCTTTTGCTGCTTGGACCTGATGGAGAGGGTAAAAAAATCGATTACTGTCATAACAGTGCTGATGTTAAAGCCCTGACACTGTGACACATGGGCCTTCAGTACCTCTGAGATCTAAACTAAGACATCAGTACCACCAGTGTTGAAGAATAAAATAATACCGTACTAGTATTTCTTAATTAGAGTTCAAATTATCAATCAGTATAAGACTTCACTATTTACTCGGATATTACAAGATAGTAAAGAATCAATAATTTCTATTAGGCCTCTGTTTTAAAACAAAGTATAAAAATGTAACAAATAACCAAGGTGAATGTTCAATTCAACATAAATGTGCGTTATTGGTATTTATGTTCTGTTTTATTCATTTCACGCCCTGTGAAAACTGTAGTAAATGCTGTAGTAAATATAAATGGGGGTTTTAATTTTTTTTCTAGACAGAATGTCATTGCTTTTATGTTCACATACTTAGAGTTTACATTTGTTCTGTTAGTGTTGTTAATATGTTGACTCGTGGGTTCGATCCACTTTGGGATATGGGCAAAACACTAAATGAATATGATATATTTGACTTGAGATTTTATTTTATGAAAAGTTTCGAACAGTTCCCTCAAGATACCTTTGTTACTCAACAACTATTCCATAAACAACTTGTTTGTCTGTTGTGATACATCAATTATAAATATACATAATTATATATATTTCATTGCCTGTCAAGTGTGCTTTATTGTATCTAAAACAATTTTTCATTATTTAACAAACTGACACCCCCAGAAGTGCTGTTAATGCTTATTACACATTAAGTATATGGTGTTTATAAAAAGATACCTGGAAATCATGCTTTGTCTTAAGTTCATAACGTGAAAATTAAAATCACAAATCATCCCAAACATGGGAAAAAATCAAGATGACATTTTTGGCCGTATAGGAGTATTGGATGCCACATTCATAAACAATGGTACCTGAAATATCAATGTAAGAAAATGCTAAGGTAACAAGGACTTAAAATGAGCTCCTCACATTGAGAAAACAAAAAAAAAACCACTGTTCAGCCATATCATTGTCATATCATATTTAAGTGCATGTATTTTGTGATTGGTTGTAAAGTATATGTTGAAAGGAACCCATAACAGACTGCCACTCCACAGCAAAACATAAACCAGTAATCTATATCTATTAATATAACCAAGATCCAACAACACAGTTAAAAATAACCCTATTCCAAAGGTAACACAGTTTCTTCTGTCATGGCTTTGAAGTCTCAGTTCTAAAAGCTGAGAAAGATCATGAAAGCATCTAATTTTGGTTTTAGTGCTTTGCTACAGGAAAGTCTAAACCCAAACCTTAGTATGTAAAATGAGGCGATCAGTGTGTGAAGATGGAGACCAGAAGTCAAAGCAGAGCAAATCAGGGCAAATGAAAGTGTGTTGGGGAACATAGCGAATACTGTCATTGTTAAACACAGGATTTATGTCCCCACTCAGCTGCACATGTCACAGTGTCGGGGGGATAATTACAGAAGATTAATAACATTTAGAAAAGGAGATGGGTGAACTGAGGGATTTCCATTTCAGTGGGAGGAGATGAGCTAGGAGCTGTCACATTTTATTTGGTCATTTTGCAGCTAAAGGTGGGGACAAACTGATGACATGTACAGAGAGGAAAGACATGAGTAATAATTTTAAATGTTTACAAACTTACCATGTAAATCCAACTTGGTGTTTTTGATAGAGACAGAACCTGGATTCGTGGGTGTTGAAGTGCTCAATTCATTGGTTGGAGTTTCCTGTTGCATTGAAAGAGAAAAGTCAGACCACCTTTTTACAAACAACATAGTGACTGGTTAAATCAGTAACAAGGTATTGTCATTCCAATGACGGTCAGTATCAGAACAGTTACACCAAGCGCACAGTCTAATAGTCAAATGAGTGAACAAATGATGGAGTGAAAATCATTGTCAGAAATAAACACAATTTGTTAGAAACTGAACAATATCTTGAGCCTTTGTGTTTTTTTGATGGATTTACTGAAATAAATAAGGCAATAAGGTAATTATACCTGATCAAATAAATAGATGGTGACATCATCAAAAAAGGACACATTTCTTCCTCTGTCTCTTTCTCGATCCATTGGTTCCTTGGGCGACTTCAGCAGACTCCTCAGACCCACACGTTTGTCAACATCTGTTTCCGTAACAACGATAACTCTGCGAGAGCTCTCATCCTCCTGCTCGTCGTCCTCCTCATCGTCGGGGTCACTCCCCGGTGACAGACCTCTCCGTCTTCCAAGTCGACTTCCGAGCCCTCCGTCTCCGAAGCCCTTACCGCTCGGTGTGAGAGGAAGAGTCAGAGCGAGAGGGGGGAGGGCCAGGGACAAACGGGCCAGTTTGGCTGGTAAAGAAAAGACCACACTTATAGATAACAGACAGACAGAAAAGTCCCAACTTTCCAACATTTGATATTATTAAAATTAAAGTTTAATTGCTTTTGCACATTTTTTTTAGCTATGGTGAGTTATCAAAGAGGTTCTGGTCAGAGGAAAGGGGAAAAAAGCTGATTTGATGCAAAAAAAACAAACAAACAAAAAATGCTCCAGGAGTAACTGACTCAATATGCAACAGATATAACTGACATCTACTAAAACTGTACATATATATATATATATATATATATATATATATATATATATATATATATATATATATATATATATATATATATATATTTATATTTACCAGCTATAAAACTATATATATATATATATATATATATATATATATGTATGTATATATATATATATATTTACCAGCTATAAAACTGTATATATATATATATATATATATATATATATTTACCAGCTTTAAGTCCATATACGAATGATTATATATATACAGTATATGTCAGTCAGTTAGATTTACACAAATAAGCATTTAATTTAACAGCTGTTAAACTGCTATGACTAAGAGACCATTTAGAGATAATTTTCCATATTTTATATTAACATCTTTGTCAAATGATAAATTCCTCATGTGAACAGCCTTGTCATAGCCAGGAAAATATTCAAGAAGCCAGTCATTACAGTAAAACAGATCCAGCACTTGGCATTCTCTGTATTGACCTGTCTGGATTTATTTCACTGCACCGACCTGCATGCTGTACTTATTTATATATTGTTTATATATTGTTTTTTATATTTATACTGTCCTTATTTCGTGATATACACATATGTACTTACCTTTCATTGCCTGGTTTGCTGTAGGCTGAGGTGTTGCATTCTCAGGTTGTTCAATCACAGTGAGCGGCTCAACTTTAGTTTCCTCAGACTCTGCATCAGACTGAGTGTTTGGGATACTTTCCTGATCCTCTTGGCTACAACAGCAAAACAGAAGAATACATATGAATATCGCAGGGTCAAATTATCAAACACTTCACACTTCACACTTGTAGTTAGGATTGGTCTTTACCGCTGTTACACTTTACATTTCCACTACAATATAAAATAGTGAATGTACATGTAGTGTACACTCCATCAAAAATTACAATTAAAAAATTGGAAAAGCGTCATAAGTTGCTTTTCAGTGGTTTTCAGTTGAACTGTTTTTTTCCAGATGAAATGGTCTCAATAAAAACTGAGCTCATTAGATTATCAAGAATGTAATGTTATTTTTGCATTTGTAGCAGAGTGAAGCAGAAACTTCAAGAATGGAGGATGAAGACAAATAAAATTATGTGTATGGCTACATATTACCTAAGGTAGAAATGTGTTCTCAGTTTCATTTAGGTGAATCACATAGACCCTTACAGTCACATTGTTGGGGAATAACTGTTTACTTGTGACAGAGACAATTACAATACAACATTTATTACAGTTACTGTAGTGTAATTGGTTTGCCCAGGTCAGAAGCCTGTTCTGGAGACTGAAAGGGAAAGTAAATCTTTAAAATAGATCTGTATGGCCTTCCCATTTCAAGAGGTTGTACTGGAGGAACATAGTTTCAATCACTCCTTCTGTGAAATGGGGGGGGGATTAACTGTATTCCAATTCCTCTAGTTCTAGTTTATATTGTTGGCTATAAATAATATAATCTGATTTAAATATGCTTTAACTGCCTAACAAACTGATGACAAAGAAACATCTGAGGTCATATTAATCTCTGAAATTATAGACAGTAAATCTACATAGTTTTCATTTGTTAATAAAAGTGGAATAAACCTCTTGTTTCTTCTGTAATGCTTACTTCAGAAAATGTTAATTCAAGTGATATTTACATGACTGGATGTCAAGGGTCAACTTATTATCAGTGAAAAAATAATCAACTCTTCTGCCTGTACATGGGAATTCTTTCAGAAAACACCATGTGTCAGAAATGCCCCATTAAGAAAAGGAAAAATTTGTGAGGGCAGTTTATTTTAAATCACAGTTACTAATTTAACAATCACAAAGATGTTACATCTGAACATATTCTTTTCTATAAAATATGATGTGTAGAATCGAACCCTAAATCTCCTCCTTTGCTTCTTTTTACCAGGTTGGAATGCCTCCTTTTTACAGATACACACACTATGGGTCACAAAACTATTTGTTTCAAGTTTTATTGAACATGTTTTAATAAAGGTCTGACAGTAATCGGCTTTTATTTTAACTTTATTACCAACTTTGCTAAAAAAGAGCTATCAAATATAGCAAGTCCTTTGATGGAGTAAACGAAACATCTCATTTACTTCTTACATTGAAAAGAGTGACTCGTAATCCATCACCTTTTAACCTTCCCAACATCAGTCTTCATACCTGTCATCCTCTTTTTGCTCTTCCAAAGTGACCAGCTCACCACCACTACTCTCTGCCATTTGTTCTCCCCACGGCCTCAGTGTGACTGTATCTTTAACAGTTGTCCCCCAAAGCACATTTGTTTTCACATTTTCACTGAGGGAGAACTGTAGCCGTTCCTCACACACCTGAAATGACAATAACAAAATAAACAATAGATGGTGAAAACACTCACAAAGGTAATTTAAAGAGTAGAAGAGCAAGACAATATTGATACACTTAAACAATGTGATAGTATGTTTTATGAAAATGTAAATTATTTTTCTGTTTGCATAAAAGTGCCATGATGTTACATGTGATACAGACTATAATGAATGCAAATGCAGATCTCAATGTTCCAATGGCACTCAAATTTTATGCACATGGTATTTTATTATACTTCTTTTACCAAAATTAGATTTTAAAAATTACCATGTATCACAACAACTTGAATACTAAGCCCAGTGTAATTATACAGAGTCCTGGTGAGGAGGACATTAACCCATAAAGCCCCAAACAGCCACTGGCATCCAAAAGCATCTACTGATCTAAAATGCTTAATAATTTCTACACCACTAATCCGATCAATATGTTGAAATAATTGGTGTAAAATGCAGTTTGTCATGTTTTCATGGTCATCAGATATGACCCATTTGGACATTCAAAGACTGTTGTCAACATAGAAACACAGTCATCTTCTACAACATTGATCCACCAGTAAAAACACATGGGGTTGGATCAATGACAGTGGATGGACCACACTGGGTTTTATCTTCAATTACTGATATCTTTGCTGAAAAAGTCACTTTTTCTTCAGTTTTCTCTGTTTCTGATATAATAACCCTCAACTTTGATCTGAGCTTTTAAGAGGATCTACATGATCAGTGAATTAAATAGAGGAAAATACCTGATTTCCACTGAAAAATGCAACATTACATAAAATAATATTATAATAAATGGTGATAAATCACTTAAGAAAGGTCAACTAGAGAGAAAAAATCATTTAGGGCCACAAAAGTACCACTGGGTCTTTATGGGGATTTAACTTTAAAAATATGCTCACCTGCATCATGAGGCCATTTTTTGTTGTCATCTTAGAAAGAGAGCCCTGATCTTTGACGTCAGATGCTTGACACGATGAAACACTCTGTGATCTCTGCGTGCCATTTCTCTCCTCTTCAGATGACACTTTATCTTGGGAGTCCAGGACCTCATTTGTTGCAGATTGTGTCAGCTTATCAGAGATCATGTCGTCCTTTAAATCCACTCTGCTATCTTCAGTGGAAGAGGAACCACACATGTTGTCAGATGTATCACTGTCACCTGCACCGCTGTCTTTCTGATCAGGTGTTTTCTTCAGGGACTCCAATAGATCTAGGTTCTCCAAGAACAGGTCATCTTCATCCCCCGATATGCAGCACAACTGCTCCAGTTTTTCAAAATCCTCCAAGGGTTCCTCATCTAAATCTTTCCACTCAGAAATCAATAATTCTGGGAGGGTGTTGAGGGCATCTTGAGGTGAAGCTGGTGTAGCAGATGATGTTTTCTGGAGTTGGTTGTTTTGTACATCCTGATTTGCTGTGCTGGACATAAGTGTGGTTGCATCGTCCACTTTTATGTGCACAGGGGAGAGGTTCAGATTGGCCGAGATCCCTTTACATTGAGTTTTAGTTGGTGTCAACTCCTGCAGAGGTGGTTCTGGGATATCTGTGTTGTGTATTGGGGAAATATATTGCTCTGTGTCAGTGCAAGCAATAAAGTCTTCTAGATTAATGTGACTAATAAAGTCCTCTGCCTCTATGACAGAGGGTGGTGGACTAGGAAAAGAGTCATCTAAACTTTCCAGTTTATCATCTTGCACATCAAGATCTATGCTTGGTGGAGGACTTGGAAAATCTACAGAGCTGAAATTGTCAGTCTGATATGACTGATCCATCTCCTCCTGCATGGGATTAGATGGAGGAGACATGTCTTTGTACTCCTCCTCAGAGTTCATTATGCTTATTCTTTCTTCTATGTATTGTCTCTCCATCCATGGATTCACTTCATTCTCGGAATCTAACACTGATTCTATGTTTTCCAGCTCTGCAAAGTTCTCCTGAGGTGCTTCAGTAATTGAAATAGATATACTTGTGTGGCTCAAGTAGCTCTCTAAATTGGAGCCTGTTTCTTTCTGTTCAGATGATGTCGACTCCTCTTCTTGAGGGAGGTGACTCTGAGGCCATTTGTTAAAATTCTGATTCTCCTCTGTCTCCGTAGACTCTATTCGGCCTCCACTGTCCCTGACTGTCTCAGTGCGTGATGAAATCTCTCTCTCTGCTCGCTCCAATATCTCTTTCTCTGGTATTTCTATATTCTCTACTTCAATAGTTGAGATTTTTTGCTTTTGAGCTTTCTTAAAATCCTCAGTTTCCCCTAGATCTTCAACATTCTCTTCCTGTTGTATGTTTATGACTGGAACAGTTTGCTGGTTATCATCATCTTTTGAGTCCCACTTCTCCTTTATGCAGATTTTTCCATCTAGTCCCTGTGTTTCATCATTCCAAGTGTCCTCACAGCCCTCTAACACAGCAGGATGAGGCTCACTTCCAGCGAGTTCATCATTTTCCTCGTTGTCCCAGAACTCCTGACCCACTACAAGCCGCTCGCTCACCTCCCATGCTTTATTATTAAACCCCGAGAAAAACTCAGAAGTTAGCTCAGTGTCATGGTTTCTCTTCTCCGGTGAGGCCCACTGGTCATTTTCATCAGGCCACAAGTGCAAGTTCCTCTGTAAAAAGCGGTGACAGTCAAGTTCTCCCCTGACCACCACACATCCCAGTCTGTCTTCATTCTCCACCATGGTGTTCCAAAACTCTTTAGCTTTCTCATTTAGGCCATCACAGGAGTCTTTATCCACAGAGTCCATCCACCCCGCTGCTCCTCTGAGGGGTGATTTTTCCTTCATGGCGTTACTAAGCTCTGCAGCAGCCAGCTGTTTCTCTGAGTCTGCTGTGATCTCCGCCCTCTGGTTCTCTCCACCATCTGAACAGTGCAGGTTTCTGAGGCCCAGCTCATTGCGGTCGGTGTGGTGAATCTCTAAACCAAGCCTCTTTTCACATTTGTCAGGTTCCCCAGGCCAGGAAGGACAGGTCAGATCACTCTGTTTATCATCTACACACTTTTTATGTCTTGGCTCAACTTCTGACTGAGTTTCATTGCTAAGCTTAGATAATACTGTCTCTGTGTTGTCAGCTTGGGATGCAGCCACAGTATCATTTTCACATTTAAGTGTATTTAGTGCAGATACATCGTTAACAGTCTTTGTTATGTATTCTTTGTTGCTGGCTCTTAAAATGCAATCCTTGGATTGACTGCCAGATACAGCCTCAATCAAAATATTTGTCTCAGCTTGGCTCCTGGAATGTAGATTGAAGTCATTTTCTGCAGAATCCTTGTATTTGCAATCTGTTATCTGAGATATGATACCATCTGTGTAGTGGTTGTCTATCGGATATCCACCACCGTCCTGGAGCCCTTTCAACGGCTCATCATCTAATTTTGAAAACAACTTATCAATTAAGTCAACACAGTCCTTGGCCTGGGGATCATCACTCAGAAGTGCTGACTTTTTGCTCTCATTGTGGAAAATGCCAGAATCATCTCTCTGTGTAGATTCCAGCCCTTTATTTAGTGTCTCTTTGTTGTCCCCTAAATGAGAGACATCATTTTCATTTTGATAAATACTTGTAACCACACATATTTCAATAGTCTTCCTTTCTGTGCTTTCTGACATCTGTACACTATTCCTCAAAGGACTCTTTTCTCCCATCTCACTCTCTTCTTCAGTTTTTTCCTCTATCCCCATCAGTGTTCCTCGATCCCCCCCTCCTCGACCATTGCACGGCCTGGACATGAGTCCATCGCTGCTCCTCCTGCTCCCATCCCCCTCCCAGTCGCTGTCTGAGAAATATGCAGAGTCTCGATGTGGTGTCTCATTTCCCAGAGCCCTCCATCCACTGCTTCCCACTCCTCCTCCTGTCCATGAGTCACTAGGTGTGAGGCAGTCGGCTGAGCTGGAAGTCATAGGTGACAGGACCGAATCAGTGGGGGTCATGAGTGAGACATCAGAGGATCGATCCCAGTCTGGAGTGGTCGGAGTGGCAGCAGGAGTTACCTCCTTTTGGACAACATGACTGCCTTTTTCTTGATTATTCTCATTGTGTATCTGTGAATTTTCTCTTTTGGTTTCTGTTAAACTTTCATTGCTTTGTTGAGAAATCACATTACTTTCAGAGTCAGTGTTATCAGTGTGGTGTTTTTCAATCGCAGTCCCATGTGAAAAGTTATCAGTCCTTATACATGTTTCATCTCCTCTCTCCGGACCGCTCGCTGCTTGTGGGTCAGCTTTCATTAACTCTCCATTCCCTAAAACAGCAGCCCTTTGACTATCACTTGTAACAAGCAGTTCATTCAAACGCAATATCACAGTGTTTGTTTCCTCTGAGAGTTCTCTGTCTCTTTCCTCTCCTCTGGCAGGTAAAGCAGGGCCATCCAAACCATCATCCTCTTCTTTCTTACATGAAAGTGTCTGGTTGTGCAGAAGACCATTTTTGGGCATGATTTCTGAAAACACAAACTCTTCAGATTGGCAGTGGTCAGCATTACTTCCATGGTTATCCAGTTTAAGTGGTTTATTTGAACCGATATGAAGGACTGGGATCTCAGGTCTCATGGAAACCTTTATCTCACTCTTTTTAGCACGCTTGGTCACTTGAGCATAGATGGCCTCAGTCTGGTTGTCATCTTTGCCTTGGTTGGATGCTCGCATAGAGCTCTCTGACTGAAACCTGATGGTCTGAGCAGAGTTTGGGTCTATGCATATGGACTCGTATTCTGGGGACAGTGGAGTGGGAGAGTAGGACGGCTCTGCTTCCTTCCTGTTTGCTGCAGCATTTTGTCTGGATATGATTTCAGTCAGAAAGGTCTCTGCTGACTGGATCTCTTTGAGGAACTCCTCCCTGGTCATTTCTGTTCTCCGTGGCTCCTTATCACTCTGTAAGAGGTCAGGCTCCTGCTTTCCGATTGTGATCTCAGAGAGAAGGGAGCGAGATCTTCGTATGCCCTTTGAGTAGGCCTCCTCAGCCTCAGAGTATGAGGGAAAGCCAGGAGTGCAGACGTAGGGCTGCAATCTGGACCCTGCAGGATAGAGGTATTTTACAGGGTCATTTTCTGTTCCTACTTCCAAATCTACATCCACAGCTATGCTTCCTGTGTCAATCTCTGTGAGAAAAAGGTCTCTCTGGCAAGACTCTTTAGTGACCGTGTGTTGCTCTTCTGCCCCTGTCTTGTTGCTGTGCTTCTCTGGCCCCCATGACTGTCCTGCTGACCCCAGCTCTGTGATCAGTGACTGCGAACGCCGCATCCCTCTGTTGGGCAAAATAAAGTTCCCCCATCGCTCTCCATCTCTTTTTTCATCCCTGTCACCCTCCCATGACGCTTCTGACTTGGACTCACTCATCTCTGTCACACTAGATATTTCTGTCAAAAACAAATGCATGGGGGATTTCTTGGCAGCGGCCACACGTTCAGCCTGGAGTTCGGCATCTTCTTTCCAAATGGCAGGCAGGATCGTGTCAAGCCGTGACTGAGTCCTCTTCATTCCCCTGGAAAAGAGCTCTGCAGCCGGGTCTGCGTCTTCAGAGAGACTGGAATGAGTGACAGTAGTCCCACTGCCAGGTTTCTCAGGGGACATGAAGGGAGAGTCATCTTCGTCTGAGTAGGTAGGACTGGATGACGACTGCCTTTCGACCTGGGGGTTTGCTGGCTGTGGACGGGGTAAATTGCGATAAATGGGGCGAAGTGGGTTTTCTCTTCGAACAGGAGAGTCGAAGTCTTTTGCACGTGAATAAGAAGTCTCCTTTGAGTTGTGCAGTGATGTTACGTGTCTAATGTTGCCCTCTCTTTCTGACAAATCACAGGATAGTGGGTCTCTGTTGGATCTCTGCATCTGTGCCTTACTGTATCTTGAGTAAGAGTCCACTGTGTTGTAGTTTCTTAGTGGTTTGGAATGAGGAGGGAGTGGTGGAGGACACATTTGAGGTGCAGGATAAATGGGGTGGCTTGATGGGGGCAGGGAGGGAGATAGGGATGGGGATGGAGGTAAAGTCTGTCTGGGCCGATGTAGCCCCAGGTGATCGAAAGTAGAGGGTGGGCAGCTGCTCATATGGTGGGGATCTGTCTCAATTTTTCCACTGATTGTGTAGTGAGGCAGCCCTCTGTACCCAAGAGGTGGGGCAGGGAGGGGGCGCAAGTGGAGGTGGTTGGCTGATGACATGGACATGGACCGAGGCTTTGGAGGGAGGACTGGTGCTTGAGAAGATGACTTTTTATCTGCATCACTACTCTTTTTCTTTTCCTCTTCCTCATCATCTCCTAGATCTACCACTGAGAAGTCTGTCACTCTGCTCAGAGTGTCTCTAAATTCAGCCACACCAGTATTGGGCACCTGGAGCTGAACCTCACTCGATCGCACAGTCTGGATCCCTTTTCCACCACCACATATGTCAGAGCAATAGGGAACTCGCTCTTTTCCCAGCATTCCACTGCGAATCTCCACCAGCTCCATGTCTCCGGGGCAAACTGAGTCGGAACGGAAAGAGGACTGCACTTTCCCTTTCAGAGTTGGTGACTTGTCCTGGGGGGTGTGCTCCTCCAATCTGATGTAGTACTCACTAGCAAGGGAGGGGCTGCGTGCACTTATCACCGGGACCACAGTGGGCGTGTCCAAAGACTGTCTGTGGTTATTGTTCACAGTCGGGATTGGCTGAGGAGGGGGGAGAGGTTTGTAGCCCCGTCTGGCATGGGCTTTCTCCCAGAAATACTCAAAGTTCAAACCTTTGCTAGTTTCTGTGACAGTCAGGATGTCGTCCATCTCAGACGTTGACGGAGTGATACAGTTCCCTACGGGATCCAGCAGGGGGTAGGAGTTGTCTCTGTCATCCCGGCTGTACTCTCTCTCCCTTTGCCGCTCATTTGCTGCAGCCTGGAAGGCAGGTGGACGGAGTAAGTCCCAACGTCTTTCAAATGACTCCTCACTCTCCCCTCTCCTTCCCCTGCCCTCCTCATACTCCTCATCCTCTTCATCTTCCTCACCGACACTCCCCCTGGCCATTCCTCGCTCGGCAGCCAAAAGGGAGGAGAGGAGGAGGAATATTTCAGCTACAGAAGGGCGCTGAGATGTAGGTAGCCAGCAGGACTGCATGATCTCATACCTGACGACAGGAGAGAAGACAAACAATTAGGGCCTTATTGCTCCCTATTAGCATTATTTCCTTCTCTAAAGAGGATAAATTCACTGACCAGTAGTCTGAATGTGAGAGTTTGAGTCTTGGCTGGGCCAGCGTGATCTGCCTCTCCCTAATGACGAAGGTCAGCACCTCTTCATCACTCAGGTGTCTGTGTGGCTGAGAGCCAAACTCAAACAGTTCCCAAATAACTACCCCCAAGGACCTGAAGAAAAGGAAAAGGAAGATGAACAGAAGGTGAGAGACATGAACTCATCACAGACCTCTTTGGTTATGTAATACTTTTATGGTGACACTTTGAATCCATACCAGACAAGCCTGAGAAGAACAACAGGCTAAAATAAGATAAGGGTTCTGGTTAATATAAATAATAAAAAGTAACATAACTAGTTAAAAAGTTATAAGTTGCGTCAATATTTCTGTGGTGAAAGCAAGGATTAGTCTTTTGTTTGTTGCTCCCATTACATTCTTTAGTTGGTTTGTTCAATAAAACACATTAAAGCAGAGTTTGTAATACAGGAGCCTGAGGGAGGGTTCAGCCCAGTTTGGGCTCTGTTTCTTTCATCCCTCCCTCTGGTATTACTGGGCCTCACTATAGCACTAAGACTGCTAACAAACTCAGCTACAGCAAAATTGAGGTCACACTGATCTTTAAAGGGGCTACAGTATATCTTAAATTTCTGTGGTATATTTTGTAAGTTTTAAAACTGCTGTGCATGTGGCATAGTTCAGAGTTTCAGCCTCAGTCAGTGCAGTTTGCATACATTCAACAGAAACTGAAAACAGCCTTTGAGTATTTGAGATCAGATAGTTAAAATGCTCGTACTCTATTGGAGTTCAGGTGAATGAGGGCCATCCTAAGTCTAAGTCTTATCTTTTGGGCCCCATTTCAGATCACACAATTGTGAATACGACTCAATCAAAAGCATTTTTATTTCTACACAGATTACAGCTCAAACAAATTCAGTGTCTAAAATATTTCCAGTGGCTGAAGTTGCAGGGAGATAACCTATTTGACAATTGTTTCTGGTCTTGACTCTTCTAAGATAAGCTGCCGTCACAAAAGAAATCCATATACACAAAATTGCCAAATGTTTTGAGACATCCACCATTACACCCACATGAATTTTAATGACATCCCATTCTAACCCTTTGCAGCTATAACAGCTTCAAATCTTCTGAGAAGGCTTTTGAAAAGGGTTAGGAAAGGGTTTTTGGGAAATCACCAAATTTTACACTTGGCACAATGCAGTCAGGAAAGTACCATTCTCCTGTCAATCACCAAACCCAAACTTGTCCATCAGATTGCCAGACAGAGAGGCATGATTTTCCACTCCAGACAACAGTCTCCACTGCTCTAGAGTCCAGTGGCTGTGTGGTTTATGCCACTGCATCTGACACTTTGCATTGTACTTGATGATGTAAGGCTTAGATGCATCTGCTTGTCCATAAAAAAACATTCCATGAAGCTCTCTATGCACTATTTTTGAAGGCCACACAAAGATTAGATGTCTGTAGCTATTGACTCTGCAGAAAGTTGGCGACTTCTGTACACTGTGTGTCACAGCATGTGCTGATCCGCTCTGTGATTTTACATGGCCTACCACTTTTGAGTTTCTGTTGTTTCCAATTGCCTCCATTTTGTGATAACATCACCAATAATTGACTGCGGAATATTTAGTAATGAAAAAATTTCATAAATGGATTTATTGCACAAATGGCATCCTACCACATTACTATGCTTGAATTCAGAGGTCTTGAATGTAACCCATTCTTTCACAAATGTTTGTAGAAGCAGTCTGCATGCCTAGGTGTTTCATTTTATATACCTGTGGCTATGGAAGTGATTGGAAAACCTAAATAGAATGATTTGGAGGGGTGAATCAATACTTTTGGCAATATAGTGTAATTGGGATAGACACTATGTAAACTAGCATAAGCAAAGCATTTTCAGTATGAAGCAGCTTTCCTCACCAACATTTTGTTTAAAAAGAGGACATTTATTTAAACATACCACACATTGCTGGTCTTAGTTTGGTCAGTAACAATGAGAGATCCTCTGTACTCCTCCAAAAGCTCTGGAGCAATCCAGCGTAGTGGGATCCATAGCTTGTCTGGAGTTAAGTAATAATCCTCCTAAACAACAAAAAAGAAAAACTATTTAGTGCTATGTTTTTAGGTTAAGAATATGATTTATGGTTCTTAAAATTAGGATCTCAAACACACAGACCTTGTAATGGTTATGAGAAAGTCCATAGTCGCCTATTCTAACGGTGAGATCTGAAGTCAGTAGGCAGTTTCTTAAAGCCAGATCACTGCAGAGAGAAGAAAATAACATGAATATATATATATTTTGGCTGAGAAAAGCTCTTCTGTGGATCATCAACACATTATGAGTCATGCAGACCTATGGATGTAGTTGTTCTCATGGAGATGGAGGAGGCCCGAGGTAATCTCAAAAGCCATTCGCTGAAGAGTCAAGAGGTCCCGGGTGGGAAGGTCAGGAGTCATCCCATCTGACTTGCGTTGAGCTCGCAGATACCTCTTCAGGTCACCCTAGTTATACATCACAACAGTACAAGTGGTTAGGTTGTACGTGAACTGTAGCAGAAGATGCATTTGTGCCAATTCAGGCATAAGCATTTGTGTGCCAAGTATTTCTGTCCTGCTCCTAAAACAGAGATAAAAACTGCAGGTAAAACACTGTCTGCAAAGAGGATATTTGTGACTTGTGCAATAAATGTGTCTGTTTTTAGGTGTTTTCCATCACACCAACTCAAAAGCAGCAGGGGAATCAGTAATGAGCTGGCAGCCTTTGTATTAGTCATTTGTGCTTCAGGAAGGGCAAGGGAATAAAATGAGGACTATATAAAACGCTGAAAAATATCTGCAAGGAAAGGACAATAGACAGGGCAAGACTTATCAAACAGCGGTCTAAGAGGACTCGAGTGTTGTTTGGCTTCATGCAACGTGCCATTGTAATTGATCGGCTTGTGTGTTTGTTTAGCCTGAGAGTCCACTCATATAGCTTTCTTAATCAGTCAGTGATTAAGCCAGCGGAGGGAAGAAAAACAGCTCGATTGTTCAGGAGCACAACAGATTGCACTGACACAAGAAGACACAATATATAAATTTATAATAATCTCTGCAGCAATAATATGCAGCTACTCACATCAAATCATATTAAGACAGGTATGAAGAAAAATAGATGCAACAAAACCATGAGTAACTGCCTTACTTTGTCAGTAATGAGATATCTACTGCAGATAAGATGTAAACAACAATGCTTTATGTGCAAATAGCACTGCCTTATTCAATATAACGTCATTATGTTTGAAGGCTCCATATTATTTTGTCTTTTCTAAGTTCAGTTTAATATGGCAATTAGTACAAATATTAAATATGCAGTTACCAGCTGACAGAACTCCATAACCAGAAGGAAGGGGATACTTTCACTGCACTGCCCCAAACACTGGAGGATGTTGGGATGCTTAAGGCTCCTGAAGAGAGACAGAAAAATGATAAACAAATTAAACAAATTGGTCAATCGACCAACCGACAGACATTTAGACAGTTAGACAGTTAGACAGACAGACAGACAGACAGACAGACAGAGAGAGAGAGAGAGAGATAGATAGATAGATAGATAGATAGATAGATAGATAGATAGATAGATAGATAGATAGATAGATAGATAGATAGATAGATAGATAGATAGATAGATAGATAGATAGATAGATAGATAGATAGATAGATAGATAGATAGGTTGTGCATGATCACCACAGGGATGCTGGTGTTGGGTGCTACAAATAAAAAAAAGATACAGACAGCCTGTCCTTGAATGCCTTTTGTTTGTGTATGCATTAGTGTGTGACAAACCGAGGACAACCAGATTCCCACTCACAAAACTGAACTGAACTCATCATCAAGCCCAGGACTGATCATTATATTTAACATAACGCTACTGCTCTGAGTATACAGTGAAGTAGTTTTCTTAGGTACTGCGGCTTTTATTATGTTATAGACATACTGTTGCTTCTTTCATAATCAAAGATCCAAAATGACTACCCAAATGTCCACAGTTTCAGCCCACCTGTATGGCTCAGACTCTGCCAGGAACTTCCTCTGCTCCAGAGGGCTGGCACTGACTCGCAGCTCCTTCACCACAGCCTGAGAGGAGCTGCAGTCACACAGAACTTCAGCCAGGATCACCTAAGAGAAATCAATGGACAGTAAGGCGGAAGAATGCCTAGGAGATGCAGATCAGCAGTAAAAGAACTATTTTGGGTTAGCACTCATGATCTGGTTGAGAGCCAGTATTATATATATATATATATATATATGTATAAAATGGGCTCTGAAAAAGAAAACCTATGACGCAGTTCATATTATTACATGAAGTATGATTCTTGAATATGTGTGTGTCATTCTACCTTTCCGAACCAGCCATTTCCAATTTCTTGAAGGTAGTTTAAAGTGTGCCTTTTGAAGCACTGAGACTTGGAGTCTGTGAAAAAATGTGAAATAAAAAAAGATCAGGGTCACATAGGTGTCAAAATCTGAGATTCTTTTCTGACATAATATCTCAGAAAAAGAACAAAAAATACTTTAAAACTGATACACTCAGGGACAAAAACATTACACTGCTCATATGTGTACTTTGATAAGTGTAAACTATCACACATTTTCACTGAAAAAAAGTATATGTGCCACACAAGATATACCCATGTACTCCATGCCGACATGTGCTGATACTGATTCTGACATAAAACTCTCACCCTGTCAAGGCTAATCCACTCTATATGCTCATAGCACATCTGTACAGCTTTTTCTCAGATCACAGTTTCTACTTGACTGAAGTTCACTAGGGAGTCAGATGCGTCTCGTTGTAAACTCAGTTTGAGTCCTTTAATAACTCCACATCAGTGATTCAGGTAGCACATCCTGAGGGGGTATACTACAGGACATTACAGACTCTCATTTAAGGACAGCATCAAACGCCTCATAACAAAGATGAAACTAAACCTGCTGAACTGAAAACATGTGTCTGGTTGCTACCTGCTCCATCCTGCAGGGCGGGGCAGTTGGGCCTGTCTCTAACCGGCAAGGTGTACACCTCAGGGAGGGAGGGGCACGAGGAAAGGCTGTCCTCCTGGATGGGACTGGAGCCCCCAGAGCACTCCTCTCCTTCAGCATTGTCAAACTCCTGGTTGAGCCACAGCGACAAAGACATTTAGAAAAAGTTTGTAGATTGTAACCAAGTACTTTTACTCATATGAGGTACATTACACTACTTTATACTCACACTGCACTACATCTCAAAGGCTAATATTATTTTTACTCCACTACATTTGTCTGACAGCTTTAGTTAGTTTTCTGGTTACAGTTTTTGTGTTGATTTGGAGTATGTCTGATAAAGTGAGGAATGAAGTGTTCCTTTATGGATTGGGTTTTCATTTACCCTTCTTCTTACGCCAAATAAACTCTTTAAAACTTTCTTCAAGTCATTTAAAAATGCATTTTCACAAACCTTGACTATCTACACCAGTGAAGTGCAACATATTCATTGATGCAACAGTGATATTACTCAAAAATATCATGCATTAGTGCAAATATCATGCAAATACTGACCATGTTACAGCGCATTAAGTAATTTTCATACATTCACTTTTATTTGTAGTGAATTGTTCTCATGTGCAGTATTAGTACTTTGCATTAGCAAAGGAGCTGAATACTTCTTCCTTCACTGGAAAAATGACACTATTATTAGAATCAATTACAACACTTAATAAAACACTTAATATCTGCAGTTTTTAGAGAACATGCAATGAGAAAGCAGCCATCCTGAACTCATGACACCCTGTCCATTTGCTGCAACAACAACACTGTCAGGTCAAAGACTGAGACTTAGTGAACATTACACTGAGAGACAATTATTAGTGATTCCTACTCCATCAAGTTGGAATTATTGACTCCTGTTTCCATGTTCATACCAAATCCTCCTATGAAGCTGCAGTTTATCAAGTCAAGCCAATACAAAGGCCTTACACACATGCAAGTAGTGTGACAAGAGAGCAAAGAGAGGTGAATAAAGCTCTTACATGTTGAAGACTTACATTGAATCCCACTCCTCCTCTCTTACAGCACAAACAGGTGAGGAGCAGCAGAACAAAAGAGACAAGCCCCGAGCAAGAGATGAGAATGACGACGTAGGGTGGAGGAGAGAGGGATGCAACCCTGGACTGAGAAACTGAGGAAGACAGAAGAGAAGGGAGGAAGAAATACATAGCAGGAAAGGATTTAATACTGGTATTAAGGGTATTTGTGGTTCTACTGACACAATGTTAGGTTTGTGTCAGTGAGAAGAAAAAAACAGAACTGCACTGAATCAGAAAAATTGTGTACATAGATGTTTTGTTTAGGGGAAAACCATTGGAGATTCTTAGCAGCAGGTTTGAGACACAATGGAGAACCCCAATGGACAGTTTGCATCAGGGATTTGGGTACAAAAGCAGGAAACAAACTAAGTTCAATATTAAAAAACACTGTCTGAATCAGTAAAAGAAAATAGAGACTGGAATTAAAGTTTGAAAGTGGGAGAATATACCATTCCAGTAAGGAAAAAGCACGGGGAGGGGGAAGTATCAGAAATGGCATTCCACTCAGGAAACACAGTTAAGAAGCAAGGGAGGGGGTGGCTTGTCATTTAGGTAAAAAGGAGCGCTAATTGGGAAGGGTTGGAAACTGGAAAAGAATTACTAATTACAAATCAGGGAGGTTTACTACTCAGGTGAGAGAGGGAGGGATCGGGACATTTGATATTTGTACCTCAAGGTAGTTGATTGTGAGAAGTGAACCATCTGTAGAAAAGAAAGGGGCAGGGCAGGCTGGTTAATACCTTTCTGCTATTATCTTTAGGCTTCAAAAATACCTGAAGTTATAGATAAATATAGCAAACATTTATAACTCATGGACAGATGTCGAGAGAGAGAGAGGAGCAATAACAACTTCACATTTATCGGTGAAGAACTCAGTGTAGTAGAGGACTTAAGTACAGTAAATACTAACACCACACATGAAAACACATGATTGAGTCTATCTGTTCCAACTCAGTACTGTCTAGAAATACTTCAGCCTAAGTCCCTGTCTCCCTCTTACAAATCCAAAAATACATTTATTCACAAGGTCATGATAGTGTAAACACTGCATACATACATTTTAAAACATGCTTAATAATTTTAACAACTATATAAATGTTGTAAACCAAGGCAAAACATTCCCCAAGCTATCATGCGAAGTGACACACCGCTATGTGTGGTAGTGTTAGACCCAATACAAGCATCACCACAATTAACATTTCTTGTGTGCAGAAAGTTGGAACAGACAACATTTACTTAATTCATGCCAACAGCCTCAGTAAAGGTAAGTGAGAATGTGTTCAGCATTTAAAACCATCTTTATATCAGTGTATGAGCTGCTGAATGGCACTTATAAAAGAAAATAGGTACCTGAGATCCAACAAATTATAAATAACAGCTGATCTACATGACTGTCACATGATTAACAACCATTTTTTTGCTCATCTCATCTGCAAACCAAAAGGTAAATGTGATATCTGATACATCCCCTCTTGACAGTTCAGTCTCCTAAACATGCACTGCAACATAAGATGTGGCTCCAGGCCTGATGCACAATTCCTTTGCAGTGCTCTTCTTTCATCTTTCCCTAGACAGATGTCCAGACAGACACTGCATATAAATAGGACCCTAACACAGGGCCCTTTTTCCCACCAGCCCCGGTGCCAGCAGCTCTTATCAAAACAATACACCACAATACAATGACTGCACACATTACACAAAACAAACACTCTGCCAAAATCTTGGGGGAAGAAGGCATATTCAGATTCGGACAAATAAAGATGCCAGCAGTGGCCTAATGGCTAAACAAGCTGCTGGGCCAAGCGAAGGCTATTATTAGACTAAAATCTCGCACTGACCGATGATTTAGTCTGTTATTCATACAGTATGTTTTTTGCGATCGATATAGGCCGACATCGAAACACCCCTAATATTTTCATCACTGCATGCAAATATGGTACCCTACCCATCACCCAATCAGCCTCCTGTTTGGATTCAGTCAGCCACGTACTGCAATAACAATTCGCATTATGTCTCAGTCACACAGGCTGATAATACAGTAACCCCCCTAAATGTACAGAGGCCTTTGGTATCTGACTACATCCCCCCTCTCTCCTTCTTTCTCTAGCATCACTGACAGGTTTTCCACCCCCTCCTCTTTCTCCTCCGACTCCGCTCACCTTCCCTCTGCGGGGCTCCGAGGGCTCTCTCCGGGCTGAAGTACGACATGATCCCCGCCAGCGCTACCATCACCCAGCAGTGGGGCCGCATCGTCTCCGCGTCCGGAGCAACAACACCATCCGAGCGACGCAGCCGACTGTCGGTGTCGGTGTCCTCCTGTCTCCGGTCCCCCCCGCCACGGTCTGTGCCGTCTCTGGGCACACGTTGTCTCCGTCTCCCCCCTCCGCTTTTTCTCCTAATAATAAAGAGCGTCTCCTTCCCTTCCTTGTTGTGCTCTCCCCCCTCCCTCCTCCTCCTCCTCCTCCTGTTCTAATCCGCTATTAAACACGGTGTGTGAGATGCTCTATTGTGCATCCTCAGCCCTCTGTCCGATGGACATGATGCCTCTGCTCAAAACAACCAGCCGCTATTTCTGCCGTGAGGCTGTATATTTATATATATATATATTTAATTTTTTTTCTTTCTCCCCCTACCTCACATTGTTGGAGGGTTGTCTGTGTTTTTCTCCTCCACCAGCCTACGTCAGACACACGGCGCGCATTGTCATGGTCTCTTGATCATCATAATGCTATCCAGAAAAAAAAAAAAAGAGAGAGAAAGATATTCCCACAGGGAGCTAATGGTGTCTGTGGTGGGGTTATATTGATCTAACATTGGATTTTAAAATAGTAATAATAGTAATAATAATAATAATAATAATAATAATAATAATAATACATCATATAACATTTCACTTAAATATTCATAGGCTGTACATTATTCTACTTCTCAGACAATGCAAATGTAATTAAATGTGTGTTGTTAACCCCACAAAAGGTAATAAACCGTAAACGTAATAAAAAAAAATGTGCAGCTTTTAATGTAATAACCCCACAAATGTATTAATTTTCCCACAGGTGCAGTAACAGTTGCCTACCACGAGACGGTAAAAATCTTCAGTTTCCAAAACTGTAATAACTTCCCACAAATGTAAGAAATTACTGCCTCACATACATTTAAGCAATGCATGCATGAATATTCATTTATCTTTCTTTTCCTTTCCCATTTATTCTTGTCCTTTGCCTTTTTAGAATGATCAAACGGTGCAGTTACACCTCATGGTACTAATTACAGATAAATAGGTGTTTAATTACAAATACAAGTGGAGGAACAAAAGAGAATGGGAAAAACTGTTGTTAAGGTTTTATTATAAAGGCTTCAGTATGAACTGGATATTATTTATTCTCATTAAGTATAATAGAAGCCTGTGTTTGAAACATGTAAATAAAATATCTGGATAAGATTATGATAACAATGGAGAGGGTAGGAGCACACTGTAAATGAGGTACTACATTTGTGGTTGGCGACTGTTATTACATTTGTAGGATTATTACGTTATAAGATGCTAATTTTTATTACGTTTGCAGTTTATTACGTTTGTGGGGTTAACGTGTTGTTTTACCACATCATTGGAATGAATAAATAAATAAATACATTTCTGTGGGTGCACGTTTCAGTCTCTCTCCTTTAAAAGGTACATATTGTGACAATACTTCATTATTTGGACAATGACTTGTTTGCCAATTTTGAAAAATATAATAATGTATATTAATGCTGAAATAAACTTTCAAACAGGATGAGTAAGACACAGTGTAATGTCAGTGTAATACCCCCTAAGACCCAGCAGTGCATTAAACTTTACTAAAAAAAAAAAAAAACAAGAAATGCTTAAATAAAAAAATTATATCTGAAAAGTGTGTTGCATCATGCTGTTAATGTAAAAAAAAAAAAAAAAATCCAGAGCTTTTACTTACTGAGTCTCATGGAGGATATTGCTACTTTTATTTGACATGTAACTATAGTATGTGCTGGAATATTATTATAGAGATGTTGTACATGTATATGCAGTACCATACAAACAGAATAAAAACGTGTCTTGTTTTATATTTCACTGGCACAAAAAAAAATCTCTGGGTGCATGTTTAAGCTGATCTACATATTGTGACTATATTTCATTATTTGGACAATTGCTAGTTAGTTTGGTAATTCTGAATAATATAATTACCCATCATAGCCAGTGCTTATTATATTTATACTGCTCAGCCAAAATGAAAGTTGCCAAGACGTACGAGCCTTCCTTCTGATGCAGTGAGTAGGTTCTCATTTTTTAAAACTCCCATCAGTTTTATAGAAAGCATAAAGATTGGACTGTGTTTCAATGGAAAAAGGTCATGTGGTCTGATGAGTCCAGATTGACCCTGTTCCCGAGTAAGAGGGGTGGATGAAATGATTACCTATCATGGCTAGTGCCTACAGAACAAGCACGTGGGGCAGGTGTTATGATCTGGGGTTGGGTCAGTTGGTCTGGTCTGAGTTCATTACATTATGCGTCCATAATTAAGGTCACATGACTACCTGGATGTATTGAATGACCAGGTCTGAATTGTCAGTGGATGCTTTCACCTGATGACACGGACGTATTCCAAGACGATGATAGCAGGATTCATTCATCAGGGTCATATTGTAAGAGTGGTTCAGGGAGAATGAGACATCCTTTTCACACATGGATTGGATACATCAGAGTCCAGACCTGAACCACATTGAGAATCAATGGAATGTGATGAAGATACAATCAATTCAAGATCTTTTCCAAAAATGAATGCAACTATGGAAGAATATAACATTGATCTTGCACGTACTTCCCTGACATAAACAAAAGCAGAGCAAATGTGTCCTGTAATTAAAGGTAAAGAAATAATGTTCAGGAATTTTTTTTTTTTTTTGACCGGGCAATGTGTAATACTATTTTTGCTGCATCAATTTTTAAACTTCTATTCTCTAACTTTTTGGTGTTCATTACTTTTGATGCCAAAATAAACTTAGTAGTGCAAGACAGTGTAAGGTCAGTGTGATATTGCTACTTTTACTTAAGATGTAAGTACAGTATGTGCTTGATTGAAGGTAAAGCTTCTGTGTCCATTTGATTAGTTAATTCAAAGTCCAAAGTGTAAAAATGCATCAGTTGAACTCATTGTAGTTTGCTTCAGTGATTGCAAAAGGATGGAATAATATTACAAAGACCCATTATGACTCAATACAATTAAACAGCATGACCTAATTAGTGGTGGTGTGATGCAAACTGATTCACTATAAGGCCAGCCAAAATAAAGAAGTCATCAATATGGTGCCAT
The DNA here is from genome assembly GCF_902148855.1 of Sphaeramia orbicularis. Classification (NCBI taxonomy): domain Eukaryota; kingdom Metazoa; phylum Chordata; class Actinopteri; order Kurtiformes; family Apogonidae; genus Sphaeramia; species Sphaeramia orbicularis. The sequence continues at coordinate 34,171,316 of NC_043972.1, read as the reverse complement.
GCTGGATTTATTACTTCACTCTGAACAGATGTACAAATGTACAACAAATATATGAAATAAGACAGAGCTGGATATTTTCTTTGACTTTAGCAGATAATTAAACACCAAACCAGTGGACAAACACACTACCAGTCTGTCACTGAGTGTTGTTCTCTGAGGCCTGAAGCCCCCTGTGATTGCAACCATCTGCCCTGCTGACGTGTTCATGAGCAAATCACCGCAGGGGCTCAGGTAGCTGGAAATGAACCTGACCTCTGACCTCTCCGTGGAGCTAGGTAGACAAAAATATATGACCAGCAGCTGTACACTGCATCATCACTGACCTTTCTGACAGTGCCAGGTCCAGGTAAAAACCCATGACACTCTCCATGTTACCTTCTGGTGGAGTTGAAAACAAATCAACCACCAACTCCAGCTCTGTAGAGTCCACAGAGTTCAGGGTCAACCAGCAGAAGGTTCAGGATTTTAATATCTCTCTCTCCAGCTGTCTCGATCCCGCCTCTGACGCTTCGGGCAAGTTCTGGGAAGTAAGCACTGTTGTAGGGTCTGTCTCTGTCATTCATTTCTCTCCCTGAATCTTTTCCTTTTCCGCTCCTCTGATCGAGCAGGGCCTGGTTCTCCTCCGTTCTTCAGCTTCCCTCTGTAAACGCTCGGCACGTAATCTTTCTATGGAAACTAAAAAAGACAGCTCGTCACTTCATCATGGTCTAATACTACATTCACACTGCAGATAACATAGGCTCAAATCCAACTTTTTTACTTATATGTGACTTGTATGTGATTTATTATTATTATTTTTTTTTACGACAGTCTGAACAGCACAAATCACATTTTTTCAAATCCGACTCAGACCTCTTTCTACGTGGTCCTAAATCGGATACTATCTGATGTTTGCAATGTGTCTTTAGTCATTTCCTCCGACTTCTACGTCATTGAAATGTGTCAGATGTCACAATTCTGCATCGGAGAAGGTGGCAAGATCCAGATTTACTTCTATAAACACAGTGTGCTACAGTGTGATGTCATTAATGAGCCATTCAGGACCGTAGACTGTTCACACATGACTTTGATGGCACTTGAATTTGAATTATTATGTGATTACGCACGCAAAAAAAAAAAAAAAAAAAAAAATTTTCAGCAGAAAATCGGAATAGAGCAGTAAATACAATATTAGCATCCTCACCTCTCTCCGGGCTCCTCTTTTCCCCTTATCTCTCTTTCCTTCTTCTTGCTCTTATGCTCCGCCTCCTGCCATTTGTACCAAGAGCTTTCTTTATATCTTTTAATGGGTCCAAACTGTCCTTCAGTCTACGCTCCTTCTTTTCCCTCTCCTCCTCAGGTTAGTGTTTTCCTCTTCTCTTTTTCACTCCTCTCCTCTTTTTTTTCACCAGTTTTCTATACCATGGAGTAACCTCTGAACCAGGTTGGGGTCCCAGAGACACCAGTAAACCAATGGCACGTTCCCTGCTTTTCCTGGAAAAAGAAGGAAAATCTGATTAAAATGTGACAAATCCATTCCCTGTAGATTGGGCTGTCCATTGGTGAGTTTATAGCAAAAAAATATGGCTGGAAATGATGGAGAACCAACACACAATTAATTCCAAAGAGATACAACATTTTAATATCTGGAAATGACAGTATTTATAGTTTTTTCCTCCCATTTCTTTACTCTGCACTTGTTTGTATGCATATTGTGACTGGGCTTAATTCCAAATATAACACAACAACATACAAAGTACTTCTATCGAATCAAAAATCTCCAAAGGGATATCTGCAGTGTAACTTTTGGAGATTCATTTATTAGGTCACGGTTATGTAATGCTTGAGTTACCTGTCATACCAAAAAAGTATCTATATTATTAGAGCAAGGAGAGAGTTAACAGAGGCTCACTTCTGATCCAAGTCACTGTGGTACGTTGACACATAGAAATTCTTTCACATCAAAAGAAGACTCGTGTAACACTCAGGTTTCAATCATGATAATAGTACAGCAGCAATTGAATAACAAAATGACATGTGGCAAAGAACAGAACACATTCTACATCACAGTAGCAAATTACTGACACTCTGCCTTTCAGGTGTCTAATATTTTGCATACTGACCCTAACCACATGGTAGATAAGAGTGGACAGAAATTGCACCATCTCACCTTTCCTCTTTTCTTTCTCTGAGATACTCCGCGTTCCCCTTTTTTCTCTGAAGACTCCTCCACAGGGAAAGATTGAGATGCTCACAGCAGGACTCCCCTTCGCTCCGTTCATTATCATCATCACCATCACCCCCCCTTCCTCTGCTTGACTGGAGCGTATCTCGAGCCCTTCCTTCTCAGATACTCTGTACGTGCCTGTGGAGCATCAGATAGGAATATGTGTTATTATTACTTTAAAATACACACCAGGTGACTCTAAATAAAGCATATCAGTGACATAAGTCCCTAAATGGGATGCAATAATATAGCAACAGTAAATATTCAGCTTTAATGAAGATTTTCTTTCTATATTTCCACCTCCAGTATAAAGACAAACTGCCTCGATTTGAGTGCAAGGGAATATTTTGTGTTTAGACCTATTGTCTAATATGTGTCTACATGAGGTGGAAGTGGTACTGATCACTGTCAGTGGACACTAAGGGGACACCAAAGTCCACCCATGAGGACATGTCTTGCCTCTGGACACCAAAGTCCACCCACGAGATACGTCTTACCTCTGGACCCCACTAAGTCCACCCGTGAGACACCTCTTACCTCTGGACACCCCAAAGGCCAACCCATGAGACAACCTCTTACCTCTGGACACCCCAGAGGTCCACCATGCGGACACCTCTTACCTCTGGACACCTAAAGGTCCACCCATGAGACACTCTTACCTCTGGACACCTAAAGGTCCACCCAGAGACACCTCTTACCTCTGGACACTCAAAAGTCCACCATGAGACCTCTTACCTCTGGACACCTAAAGGTCCACGCATGAGACAAGTCTTTCCTCGGACACCCAAAGGTCCACACATGAGACACCTCTTAACCTCTGAACACTTAAAGGTCCACCCATGAGACACTTCTTTACCTCTTGTTCTGCACGTTCAACTCGACGCTTGGCCTCGAGCTCCTCTTCTGCTGCTTTTGGCCTCATCCCTCCGCACACTGCAAGTTGTCTTTGTTGCGGACATGCAGCTCTTTCTTCGGAAGGATATTCATTGTTGCCTTTGTGACAGACTAATACAGTAAGCTAACACGTCGCTAGCCGGTAACTAGCATCGACCGAAGGTGGGAAAACTAACAAAATGAGCGTTTATAGCAAGATATGAAATATTAGGAGACACTAATATCACATAAATGTGAAGACGGAAAAAGGACCCACAGCTAATATTCGTTCATTTAAAACGGTATTGCTTCCACCAGATTAGCTACAGTTAGCCTACTTTGCACTTTACTTAAACTACTTAATTACTTAATGTTGACGTTAACAGCAGACCCATTGTCTTATAAAAACATATAATTACAGAACGTTAACATGGAAAAAGGCCAAATACTTTTACTGACTTGAGTAAAGATGAGCTGATCCTGCAGGCTGCAGCAGATATTTTAGCTCACAGGAAGACGAAACCACGCAGGAAGTAAACATTACACATGAAGGCAACAACAAAATCTGGACTCCAGAGGGCGCTATAACTCCTCTTAATTTATATATATAATAAGAATAAACCAGTACAATTTATTCTTGTAACATGACCCCCTCCCCTCTTAAAAACTTGGCGAAACTGATTATTGTGGTTTAATATTGGTAAAATAAGATGAGTGTTTTGTTTTTGAATTGGTAAAAGTGTACTGAATGAAACAACGAATACTATATGTACACTTGATCCTATATCCTCCTGAGACCCAGGAAAGTAAAGGTTTTGGCTTTTTTTTATTGCATTAATAATTGTCTTGATTGGGAAAAAAGCAGAGTGAAACAGTTTTTCAGATACAATCTTTATTTTTATTTATTTTTTATGGAATGTTCTTTGCAGTGGACAGGTTATTTATTTATTTATTTTTCTAAGTAAAGCTGTGAAACTCTTGTCCCCGTACAAAGGACAAAAATGCATTGCTGGGACTCAAGAGGATATCTTCAGTGGGGTAAATTTAATTTTACTTTTTTAAAACTGGTATGTAAGTAAATTAAGTGTCTCCGTAATATCAACATTTTAATTTCATTTAGCATTGCTATGAGTGTCTGCTTAAACCAGGGGTGTTTAACACATTTTAGGGTCACATACAGACCCATATGATCTCAAGTAGGCCAGACCAATAAAATAATAATATCCAAAAAAGAAAAATTAATCATGAAAATGTTTACATCTACAAAGTATCCATTTAAAAATTGTGAATAACATGAACAACCACAAACAACCTGAAAATTTCTTAAGAAAAGTAATTGCAATTTTAACAATGTTATCCTTCAGTTTATCATTTACACATGTGCATTACAACTTACAGTGGATCTATGAAGGCACAAAACATGTAGTAACAGGCATAATATTGTTAAAATTGCATTACTTCTCTTAAGCCAATTTCATGTTCATTATTTGTTCAGGTTATCACATTCTTTGTGAAACGATTGTTTGTAAATGTAAAGATTTTTATGTAATTTGACTTTTTTACATTAAGACTGTAAATTTTGCATTTCACAAATTCATCTCGGGGGCCAGACTGGACCCTTTGGTAGCTGGTTTTTGGCCCATGGGCTGTAGGTTTGACTCCCCTGGCTTAACTCCTGCCGCAAATTCAACTGTTGTTACCATGTTGTTTTTATGTTCAAGGTGAATTAAAATAGAAGACCACTGAATACTGTATGTTACATTAATACCCATCCTGTACTTGGGATATTGATTTGGGTAGCTGAAGCGGCCCACTCAGCTTCTCAATCTGTTTGACCAAGAAACTGTTTGTCACGGCTCTCCTGTAAGTCAAAGACAAACCTCTCAGTTAGAAAAAAAAGAAAAAAACAAACCAAAAACTGCTTGCAACTTGTAGCAAATTATGCACTACATGATCCAAGACAATGAAATTAAAGCTCTACAGTTGTGACACCTCCCCTGTTTAAGCTGGGCTTTTAGCAGATCAACACTTTTTCCATAGACAGCATGCTAAGGCTATAAAATAACACATCACCACACTGTAAAGGAGAGAGGATCCATGATTAGGTACCCATGATAGTGACGAACACACAAAATACAATTCATATCATGTGTAATATGCAGTGTATATGGTTACAGAAAATTATGCTACAGAAAGCACAAATTCACCTACCAAGACAGAGTAAATAGAGGAATGGAGAATGCCTGGGAGCCAATGAAGAAGAGAAACTCCTGTGTAACTTCAGAGAGGTTGTAGAAAGAGGTTGGAACAATCGCCCACATGTTTGGGAGGGAACGGAAAGGCCCACAGGACATTGAGGGATGGATCCTGGTTGGAGAGAGGGAATCACAGTCCTCTGTCCAACAAACCTGTTTTCTTTGGTTAAGCACTGCCAGAATTAAACAAGAAATCACATCTATAATAATGTGATTACAACAATCAGCACTCACTCAGCAAGACTGTAAATCATAACAAGTGTAGCCAGACTCCAGCCAACCCAAGTACCACCAGGAAAAATACGTTAGAGGTTGTGGAGCGAAATGTCTTCAGTGCAGGGCGACAGTTATAAAACAGAGTGATCTGAGGAGGCACATTTTAAAAAAGAAGACATTAAACAAAGCTAAAGAAAAAATGCCACTTGAGGACTTTTAGCTGATTTAAAACCAGTGTCTTTACCTTTTACAATAGAAGAGGATGATGAACCTTCACAGTGTTAATGAGAGGCAGCAGAGGGCAAAAAAGAGCCCTGTCCAAACTACTGTCTGCCCATAAACCAGGCCACGCACATGGCGGAACGACAAACTCCTGCCGCCCCACCAACTGAGCCAGCTTACTGGACCCAGTTGTCCATTACATCCTGACACACAAACGCGCACAGTGATATGGTGGACATCTTAATGATCTGATTAACTACAGCTCCCATTTTAACTAATACCGAATATATTTAATGAATGTCTGTACCTGGTGGCAAACTCCACAAGAATCAGAACAGCGATGTTGATGAGGAGGTCAAACAGTGTCAGTTTGTACATCTCTTGTCCTATACGTGTTTCCCAGCACTGTAATAGGAAACAAACATGAAATAATTTAACCTGTCTCAAAGTAGTTACATGAGGCACAGATGATTTCAGTATTCTCTGCAGTCTTCAATTCTTCTGACATAAAATTCTTACTCTAAACACACATTTGTTTTTTCTATCATAGTACAATGACAAGCTGTAATTACACTGAACCAACTAACTGAAGCTTACTGTGTCTACAGCTTGTCAGTGCAAAAATAGGAACAGAGTTTGCCTATGCAAACATTACTATGACAAGAAAGTAGGATAGAGAGTAAATGCACACAGGGTTTCATCTTTTCATTTCAAAGTTTCTGTCTATAATATTCGAGACAGCAGCGACTCTAGTTTTGAGCAGGTAAAGACTACTGGATGGTTCAGCTGTGCAGTTACCGGGTATGCTTTATAGTTTGTACTGGCACAGTGTACAGTCTTGATGACTCATGTTCCTTTCACAGGTGATCTGGCTCCACAGGGTGAAGAGGAGGACGCCTAGACTGACCAGTCGCAGAAACACAGCCCTGGACATGGAAGAAAATTAAGAGATTCCATCCATTTAGTTGTAATTACTTTAATTTAACACATTTTTAGGCCTCATTGAAGACAGCTCAGCTTAGATAACTGAACTATACTTTTGCTGCTGGTTTCTAAATCTAAATTACAGCAGCATTTATGACTTCTTAATGACTGTAATTCTGTATCCAAACCTTAAGAGTGCAACAATGACTGTAGTACTGGGTGCATATCGCTCAATTAATGCAATCTGGTCACACAGCAGAGGCACAATGAAGTTTGCAATAGTGATCACAATGGACGGTAGGAATTCAAAAATCAAACCCAGGATCCCTTCCTCCCCTGTCTTTGTCTGTTTAGGTGAAAAGAGGCAAAGAGATCAATGTTTGCCTACTGACAAAAATGTAAATGAATTTGCATCATTGGTTTTTCAGAATTTACCTGACTGAAGGTGGTGGCATAAAAGATCCGATGAAGGCTGCTATGATGAGTCCAGAAGCACTCAACCACATAAAAATCCGAAGTGCATATAACACTATTTTTTTAGATAATGTCAGAGCGGCTTTTTTTTCTTCAGTCTCTCCTCCTCCAGGTCCACCTGATAAAGAAACAGAGGAAGAGTCATATGATTGGTTGTGATTACATGAGGTCATTATATAAAGCTGTCTGGTGCTAAAGAGGATAAAAGCCACATGTTGATCTTTTTCCTGCCCTCCATCCTGTTAAGTAGGACAGATCCCCTCTGACCTGCAGCCGATAGTGGATGTTTTTCTGCTTCAGTTTGGTAGCCCGGTCTCCTAGGCAACCATAGTCACAGCCTGTGAACACTATCAGGCTGTAGTTGCCTTCATTGTGTCCTCCTGTTGCCACAGCACTCGAGCTGCTGTCCCCATGCTGTGCAAAAGCAGGCAGAAAAAATCAGAGATGATGAAGGTAAAGGTGAGTGAACTTTTGGCACAGGCTTTTAAATGTCATTCTCTAGATTTTTAGTATCGAAGGAGACAGGCCCGAAAACGCCCAAAAACAGACTTTTTTTGTCTTAAATATATATATATATATATGCCAAAATAACTTAAGATTTATTGTACATAGCATGATATTTTCAAAACCAAAAATGAATAGATAAGACTTATACAAACAATTAAGTCATATTTAGAGCAGAAGTTGTTACAGAGTGGGACTGACCGTGCAATGATACAATAAGACAAAGACAAAATAGAAGACAGCAGTGAGGAGGTAAGCCAGGGGGATGTTGTAGGAGAAGTTTCTGTCCTCTACCATTGTGTTGTTGTAGTAGCCATAGAACATGTATGAATACTCCATAAAGCCCTGAACAAAGAGGAGAAAAGAGACTATGCTCACATCTGATGTACATGTTGACAGGAGAAATAAAGCAAATATAGCTCAGTATTTCTAAAATACTGCCCCACTTTAGACATGTGCACACAGCCAAAGATAAGTTTTACATCTGTTAGACTGCATAACTGTAAAATATGCAGTACTTTCTCACCGTTCCTGAAAGTAAATCCAGAAGTAGTTATAGAAAACCACCAAGCCTGGAGGATTAGGGTCATATTTCATGCATTCCTCTGGACCTGAAACCAGCAAGTGCAAAGATTTAAAGTCATTCATATCCATTACTTTAAGTCATTAGCTTTTAATTCCCATCTCTGAACATAATGGTCCAGTTGTTGCTCTATGATTTTCAAAAACTCACTTGTAAAAGTAAGAGAAAAGGTGTAGAAGAAGAATAATAAAAGCTTCAGTAAAGTAAAAGTAAATGACTTATAAAATAAATCAAGGGCTTTTGTAAATAAATAATATATATACAATTTTTACATAGAAACATTGCTCTGTAATAAGTACCTGAAGACTGGAGAACAATAAGACACTAATATCAGTAAAGTTTTCTGTGATTGATAAAAATTTACTATTTGAGAATCATCTCCTTGAGTCATTTTTTTCTTTAACAGAATTTTTGTTTTTAAATCGTCTTCTTCTGTGCATATGTAACCTTTTTCTTATATTTTCATGTGGGGAATGTCACGGCTGTACCACTGTCTCTACTTTTACTCTGGAACCATCCTCATCTGCTGAGACTGGCTGTTGCTAGGTAACTGTTGCATCAAACCGTAAGAAATCTTTCTCTCTATGCTGTACATTATGTTTGCTGAAACATCAGAATGGAAAAAATGTTAAAACAAATTGCAACTGTATTCTTTTCAAATTAAAGTGAAGTGAAGTCATTTTGCACCCTGTTGCACCCTTACCAGTGGTGTTAAATGGGGCTGGTCCCAACAGATCTGAAGACGATGCTGGGGATGATGACGAGTCCAGCGATCAGCAAGAAGGAAACCAAATTTAGCACCACCAAGAATCGCAGGAACAAGAAATAAGACTGGACACCACCTCCAAAATTCCCTGGAGGAGAAAGGGCCAATAATGTCTGGACATGCCTTATATTGTGCCCACTTGAAATGACAATTTTTGAAGGTTTACCTCCAATTTTTTGCAACGTCCTATTCCACGGGGTGAGAAAGTACAGAAGTCCTGTAGCATTATTTTTGACTTTCTGTAAAGTTTTGGTTTTCTTCCTTTTCCAAGAATCCACACTGGAGACCACAGGCACCTGTAATTCCTGCGCCTGCCTGAAAAGGAAACATGTATTAGACTTTGGACTACATTTAATTTCACTCTAATCAAGAAAATATAGTGTCTGTTTCTCTATTTTGTGTGCCACTAACTGAGAAATGTTTGTATTCATATATTATCAGAGGTTTTTACAAAGCTGTATTTATTTATTTTGTCATAAGATAAGTAAATCACCATTAAAAAAAAAATACGTAAAAAGATTTATTCAATAATTGACAAGAAGTCTACAAGCGTGAAAATTATTATATTATTTACACTATTTATTGAAGTCTAACTTTTGCACTGTAGCAAGAAAAAACAAGTAATGTGCAATATCACTTGTATCTCCAACTGGAAGTCATATATGCAGTCAGCTAAAGTCAACTGGCTACACAGTTGATAAAGCCAAATTTTGTTGCTGCATAATTTTCTTATGTTCAATGTTTAATATTAACAGAATTCAAATCTGCAAGGGCCAGTTTAATTTAAAAAGGGTTCACCATGCACTATTGTGTATGAGTAGACCTTACTAAAGCTACATTCAGACTGCAGCCAAAAAGGAAATAAATCCAAATTTGTGTTTTTTTCATTCATATGTACTCAGATTTGTTCTTTTCATGATGCCACTTAGAAACATATCTGATCTGACGCAATGCACTCTCAGTCTGAACAGATCTAGTTCATGACTTATCACTCCAGATTCATCATAACTCTGTTTTGTTGGAATCACTCAAGTATCTCAACCTTAAACATCAGTAAAATGCAACATACACACAAATGTTGCAATATTGTGAATTCAAGCATCACATGTAACAACCAAACAACGACAGGGGCCATTTTACTGCACAATGATGACTTTATAATATATATTTGTACATGAACTAATGTTTGGAAAACAGCTGGAGTAGTCTCAACTTGTGTTTTAGTACTTTTACTGAGAAAAAGAGCTCAACATTTTCTACATGTGGTTCAGACCAGGAGTGTGATCAGTTCACATTAGAAATAATAAGACAGAAAAATGAAAAAACAAATCATGACTTCATAAACTTAGGACACACAACAGTTTCATACCTCACTGCTCTCTTCAGTGCCATGTGCAGAGGAGTGTTCCTCAGGTCCTGTGGCAGGACCATCGCCACCACCCTCCTCCTCATCTTCCTCTGCCATGCTTGAGCTCCAGTTGTACTGTGGGTAGTTCTGATTGGACATCCGAGATGAAGTCTGCCGTAACCTTATGGACTGCTGGTCATCAGGGTAACCATTCCCAGCTGCTGGTTCAATGAAGGACAAAGAAAGATAAAGAAATACCCACCAATACAACTGTCAAATGTCTTGGTTGTAAGTCTTGATGAGCTATTATTTAATTCAATAAAAAGAATAACCTGCTTTCTTATGAACATTAAGATCTTCAGACATTTAGTAATAGTTTAAAATAGACCAAATGTAAAATTAAAGAGACAAAAAACACACCTTCACTGTAGTCGTACATCTGACTTGAGCCTTGTCTCTGCAGTTCACTGTCCATTTCTCTGATGTTGTACAACACAGTATCTCTAAAGGTTTCCCTCGGTTTCAATACTTTACCAAAACGATTCAAATGTGTTAAGTGAACCTGCTCTACATGAGGAATGCTGCTTATCCAGGAGCCTCTTCCCTGTTTCTCCTCTCATGGACTTTACTCCCTTGCTGAATGACCACACAGGTACTTCCTTGTACGCTTTAACCAATTATTTCCAGGGAGATAGTTACCAGTCATTCAAGCTGTTGAACTAGCAGCAGCAAGAAAAACATGGCACAGCGAAGGAATAGGATTCACTTAATAAACTAAAAGGATTAAAAAATAAGGTTTTTTTTTTTGTGAAAACTTAGTTTCAGTAAATTTTAAATTTGGACAGTTTTGGGAACAAATTGAACTTAATAATCTAAAATGTAAATAAATGTCCAAACAAGTTTTGTTTTATCACATAGATATGATTCAATACAGAAACACTTATGTGGAG